>NW_015386865.1:390190-428629 GCF_001527695.2 Protobothrops mucrosquamatus | reverse complement strand
GGCAAACAAGGTCATAAAATTGGGTGTGACTCATTTAACAACCACTTTGTTTAGCAGCAGAAATTCTGGTCCCTGTTGTAATCATAAGTCGAGGACTACCTGTGCCATGAATCTGAAACAGTGAAATGTGCATGTTAGGCCAAATTAAGTTGTAATTGGTTGATGTCAGAGGATGAATATATTAACCAATAAAGGAGAATAGTTGTAGCCCTGGGTTGAAATGAGGGGCCCTTGGTGCTCTCTGAGGTAGGTTGTTGTTTTCTTGCAGACGTTTCATTACCCAAACTAGTAATACCATCAATGCTAGTCAGTGCACAAGATGAATACATTGATTTTCACCTTGGACTTCTCTGTAGCAAAAGAAGAATCATACAGACTTCCTGCTTGGGGTAGATGCCAAAGGGATTCATGTCTACAGCATCAATAACCGGTTCTCTCCAAATAAGTCTTTTGAGTGGAGCAGCATCCAAAACATTTCTTATTCTGACAAAGAGGTAGGTGGGTGTGCTGTGGGAATTTTGCTTTGAGATGAGTGGTAGATCTACTGGAAAGAGACTAGGTCAGTAAAGTAGCTTAATTGCTTTTGAGCTAATAAAATTGTGTATTTTTTAAAAAGACAATTTACTGCCTAATTTGATACTTCTAAGTTGACATGGGGAAACACCTAATGACAATGATCCTAACTAGGAGGACCTTAGATGGCTTTATATATTATGCCCTGATCATCTATTTATAGCTATTAATATCTATTAATCTGTTAACATATATTGCGTTTTTATGATTTATAAATTTTGGTCCCTTAAAAAATAAGAACTAAGAATATTTACACTGTTCAGGCCAAAATTAAGAACCACATGTAAGATATGTATTCTAGGGAAAGTATGAAGTTCTATAGCATTAAAAACAACCATTTTAACAAAATAATAAAAAATAGACATAATAGAAAAATGGTTTTATGTTTTTCATAAATATGTAGCAAAATGCAATAAAAATTAGCGATCTAATAGAATCTACTTTTCCTGAAAATACATTATGATTTCTTTCTTAAAATAATTAAGGATTTCAGAGAAGCTAATGTACTAAAACGAGAGAGTTATATAAGTGTTAACTAAACTGATTTTAAAAATACAAATTTTCCTGGCAGGATAAACTGGGGCTGGGAAGTCAGAGAAAGCAAGGGAGGGGGCACCAATCCAGAGCCCACTTCAACCTACATATTTCCTGAAATTACCTAGAATTTCAGGGCCATACTTGATAAAATGGATGTATGGTGGTGATGTATTATATGCTTTTTATTCAGTTCCAATCTCCAAACTACAGTAGGCCTGATCCCTGAGATACCCCACTACATACCTCTCTCATGTTGGCTACAGTTGTTCAACTGTGAATCTCTCACTGGGAACACCCATCCCACCTTGTTCCGGTTTATGAACTAGTCTACTTTATAAAATGCCTTCCTGAAGTCTAAGTTTGAAAGCAACACAAGTAAACTATAGGGTAACAATAAGGACCAATAGATAGCATAATAATAATGGAAGGAAAAAAAGTGGACACAATCTCCAGTTGGAAGCAAGTTTCCTAAATTGCATTTAGTGTATAAATTAAAAAAAAACACCCTCCTTTTTCTTTCAGCTTACAATTAAGCCTATTGACAAGAAAGCTGAGGTTTTCAAGTTCTTCTCCTCACAACCTAAAGTCAATAAACTGGTGAGTCTTTCCTATATAGAAGACTATTTGTTCAGTCCTTGGTGCTCTCTCAGTTGATTGTCTTCATGTAGACTGTTCATTACCTGACTAGATAACATCAGTGTGAGTGAATGTGGGGTTTTCTCCGTTTTTATATAGTAGCTTGCTTTGCCAGTGTTGGTGGGAGTGTGATTCTCTTCTTTCTCTCTCACTTTTGTCCTATTATAAACCTGTTCCATTATAATCATGGCCAAAGACAGTGGCCTCACCATACCAATCTATGCTCGGTTGGAACAGAAATCATGTGGGACTGAATTGCACCTAGACATTGCTGAATGGTTTGATTTTTAGTGAAAATGATTAAAGCCATAAATGATTGTGAGGAAGCAAATGAGGCCATGTTTTTTTTTTTACAGTATATACCTATCTAGACATTTAGATATGCAGGGTAAGACTTGCTCCACTTCCCATAGCTAGGAGAGCCAAGCTAGGTGAGGATTTATTTATCTTACAGGGTTTGTAGACTACTCCAGTCAGAACTGTTTTTGAGCAGTATACAGTTCCTGTCTCTGTTACCCTGATTAAAAATGAAAACAAAAATGCAAAATCTATAACATCCATAAAATCAAATGCACAGGACTGGGAATATATAATAGTCAAGCAAAATAGAACCAACCATTCTCCTCAATTCCTAGGGTATGTTGGAATAGCCAAATCTTTTGAAACTTTCTAAACATCAAAGGGAAAGATCCATTTGGAAGTCCAGGGAATCCCAAAGGAGGGGACAGTGATAGAAAATGCACATTTCTACCTTTCTTTCTTGTGGACCCCCTTCTGGAATGCCTTTTCCCTGGAGGCCAAGCTGATGGTGATTTTATCTGGTTTTGATACCAGTGAAGTCTTGACTTTTAATTCTCTCATTTGGGGCTTAATCTTTACAGCATAATTATGCCCGTTGTCCCTTAAAATCTCTTGTCAGTTACCAAGATCAGTATTCTGTTTTAGATTAATTTATTATTTATCTTTTGGGTAGTGCTGAGCTATATCCAAGTTCTGTATGTTCCTTTATCAACCTAGAAACGTATCAACTTAGAAACATATATGTGTATCTCTCCATTATAACATTCTTAAATGAAAACAGTCTTCTAGGTAATGTCAGGTCCAAGCCAAGTACAGATATGGAGGTTATCAATTGACTTTTTAAGGGCATTCAGGAAATAATAAGGATTACCAGAATTGGATGGCATTCCTATAATACCCTGTTTTTTTAACCCTGTTGGATAACTCCAGGAAGACATTTTTTCTTTTCTTCTTTCTTGCAGATCATGCAACTCTTCATTGGAAACCACGACTTGTTCATGAGAAGGAGGCGAGTGGATCCCATTGAGATCCAGCAGATGAAAGCTCAAGCCAGAGAGGAGAAAGCAAGAAAGAAGGTGACTCTTAGAGCTGGTTCAAATGCTAAAGGATTTCACAAACTTTGAACTCACTTCCAAGCTGCCTGTGTGGCAAACAATGATCAGATACATATCATTATCATTATCATTCTAATGATTTTTGCAACATTATATTGGGTATCAGTCTCACACAAAAGTTAAAGTGGACAACGTACTTGGGACATTGACTAGAATAGAATATTTTATTTGGTCAAGTGTGATTAGACACACAAGGAATTTGTCTTTGATGCAGAAGCTCTCAGTGTACATGCAAAGCAAGAGAATAATGATGATGATGCCAATAAAAGGGGGTAGTAGAGAGATGAGAAGGATAATAATAGTTCTACAGCCATACAGCATGGGGGAATATAGAGTATTTAAATATAAAACAATATTGTGAGGATTAGGTGTTCAGCAAAGGGATGACACAAGGGAAAAAAACTGTCCCTATCTCTAGTTGTTTTGGTATGTAGTACCCTATAACGGCGTCCCGAGGGGAGGAGTTGAAATAGTTTATATCCAGAATGTGAGGGGTCTGTAGTTATTTTCTCAGCCCTCCTTTTGACCGACACAATATACAGGTCTTCTATATTGTGGGTAGGCTGGTTAGAATTATTTTTTCTGCAATCCTAACTATCCTTTGGAGTCTGTACCTGTTATAGTGCTAACTTCCATGTGTGGCCCAAACATACATAAATATTCAATAAAAGCATTATAATAAACTGTTTAAACCTAGTGAAGAGAATCTGAAAGGGCAGCGATATACATTTTTCTTGAGGTAAGTACCTTTTTAAAAGAAAAGTAGATTTTGATCTATTTTGAGTCCCTCTTTGTAAATAACTGTGGGAAGTTTAATACATGGGTTTTCTTTTTTAAAAAAATCAGGAACGGAAAAGGAATGGCTCTTCTTCTCTTATTTCTGATTTTTTTTATTGTATCTGCTATGCAGTTTGCTGTGCAGGTTCGCAAACTCCAGAGAAGTATTCCTGGACAGTAAAAAAAAACACACCCACATTATAAATAAATATAAAATCAATAACTTAAACCTGCAGTTAATTTTTGGCAGATTTATTTGCAAGACAAAGGATAGGTCCCATCCCCTGGGAGGTTACAGTTGAAAAGTATGTATTGTAAAAGGAGGAATGGAAAAACCAGAACAAGGTGAGCCTGGCTGCATTGCGCTATGCAGTTCTTGCACATGTCCAACCTTGCTCATTCCTCAGATGGAGCATCAGAGGCTGGCCAGGGAGAAGCAGCTGCGGGAGGAAGCCGAGCGAGCCAAAGAAGAACTGGAACGACGCCTCTTTGAGGTGGAAGATGAAGCTCGGCAAGCTAATGAGGCTCTGGTGAGCATTGCTCTAGTAATGAAGCCTAGTGGTAGGTGCTCCAAGGGCTTCTGGTCCATTGTCCATTTTGTACAAACTTAAAACTTTTTATTTTATTTCATTTCATTTCATGTTATTATTTTATTTCATTTTATTTTATTTTTTAAAATTTATATGCCACCATCTCACTATCCAGAGAGCCTCTGGGCAGCTTACCATATGAGGTGCTTGTTTTTAAATTCTTCTCCAGCACCGTTCAGAGGCAGCAGCAGAGTTATTGGCTGAGAAAGCTCAGATAGCCGAGGAGGAAGCCAAGCTGTTGGCTCAGAACGCTGCCGAAGCAGAGCAGGAGCGCCATCGATTAGAGTTGGCGGCCTTGAAAACCAGCGAGGAGAAGCGACTGATGGAGCACAAGATAAGGGAGGCCGAGCTGATTGCCATGAAGCTGGTGAAGGAATCCGATCGAAGGTGACACTCTGTACTAGAAACTTAGTTGGTCATTCTGCATATGCTCCCTCAGATGTTTTTGATGAAAACAGGTATACAGGAAGTCCTTGGCTTATGACTGGTTCGCCTGCCAACCATTTGAAGTTACAGCCTACCTGGAAAAAGGGATGTTCCGAAGCTCCAACAGTCAGCCTCCTGCGGTCCTGTGACTGCACTAAACAAGGTCACATGTTTGGCCATTTACAGTGTTCTGACTGTATCACTCCCAGTTTTTAGCAAAACCGTGCCATAGCAAAAAATTGATTTGCTTAACAACCACAGTATTTGCTTTATGGCTGTGGCATTTGCCTAACAACCACTGCCAAAAAGGTCATAAAATTAGGTCAGTCACATGAATGAACCATTTTTATGACTGTCATGACATATGACTATAATGGGCAAGTTCCATTATGGTTATATGTTGAGGACCTGCATTTCTGCAGGTTGCCCACAGCACTGGAGTTAATTAGTCCCAAGTACAAGTTAGAAAAAATGTAATATGACTCTCATGAACTATCATAGGCATAAAAGCTAAGTTCTGGGTTTCAGGTCTTTGTTATGTTCTGATGGGATCACAAGAAAGAAAGTCAGGCCTGGAAGATGAAGGGCTGGGGTTAAGATAAAAGACCAATCCTTGGAATTTAACAGACAGTAAAATGAAATAAAACTTTGTGGGAGAAAGCAGAGGCAAACCACTTCTCGCTTGCTGCAGAAAACTCCATGGATGTGTTTGTGAAATCACCAAGAATCAGTTTTTTTATTTGTGATGCATCTTGATTTTTTGGACTGTATCCTGCTGGCATTCTGGTTCCTGAATGTTAGAGGGATTCTTGGCAATGTAAACAGCAAAAGTGCATATTTATATAAAAAAGTAATTTTAAAATTATATTTAAAGAACTTATAATTGTTTTTAATTGTAGTTATCATTAAACTGTATTTAAATACAAATTAAAATTTAAACAACAGTATTTAAATCCACACATTTTGAATAGTTTTTAAATTGCACAGGAATGTGGAAACAGAAAATAATTACCTCTTCTACTAATCTCCCAATTATTCTCTTAATGATTATGATTGTAATCTTTCTGCGTATGGAAAAAAATCAGGAATTAAAATGGTGAGAGCTTTAATAAACTGAGGCTTATCAGTTACCATGGTTACCTGATACCACGGATTGTTTCAGGTTTTGCTTTTGAGCCATAAGGCAGCCCCACATATCCCATCTATTAACAAAATTGATTGAAGCCTATTGTGCTTTCAGGGCATTAGTTAAGGACTGTCTTTGAGAAATATGGATTGATTTGCTTATGATGATAATTTGGCTTGGTAGGATCAAAGAAGCTGAACATTTAAAACAGGACCTACAGGAAGCCAGAGAAGCTGAAGAGAAAGTAAAGCAAAAGCTTCAAGATGTCAGCAAATTTAACTCTCCTCCTGTAAGTTTTTCTTTTTAATATATGATTGCTTCAGAGATAGAATAACAACAGTGATTTAATTGAATTTATCCTTAAACCTGCAATAGATAGACTCTCTTTCCATCTACTAAAGTTGACTGGAAAGAAAGGAATCATGGGGATTGTAGTATTCCATTAAAAGTATCAAAACATCTTTTAAAGCTAGAATTATGGGACATCTTTCAAGGACTGATTAAAGAGGAAAATGTGGAGTGCTTAGTGCTCTCTGAGTTTGGTTGTTTGCTTGCAGACATTTTATTATCCAACTAAGTAATATCATTGGTATTGATGTTACTGGCAATGTTTTAGTTAGTTGGGTGATGAAATATTTGCAAGCAGACAAGCAAGTTTAGAGAGAACCAAGAACTACATAGTTCATTTTTTAGCTAGGTATTCTCTTCTATTAAAAAAGGGAAATAATTGAAAGAGAGGATGGACGCAGGCGGGGGGGCTGCTGAGCATCTCTGAATAGATATATAATTTAGGGTTTTTTTATTAATGTATACCATATCTGTAATTTGTTTGTTTATTTGAAAATTAATAAAAATTTGAATATATATATATAAAAAAAGGGAAATAATTGAACAGTTGCCAAACACAGAAGGATAAAATGGTAGGTCCCATTACATTGTGTTTGTAATTGATGCCTTCAGGGTAGGCAAAGCCTGAGGCAAACCCAGGAGTCTATTTCTATTAGAGCCTATCCAGTGGTGGGATTCAGCCGGTTCGCACCACTTCGGCAGAACCAGTAGCTAATTTTTTGTTGCCCAGGCCCAGAATGGACTTCCGGAAGCGGCATCCATACAGAGAAATGGTTGTTCACGTATTTGAATCCCACCACTGAGCCTATCCAGTCAGATCTGTGCTGGTCTGTAATTATGCCACCCAGTGGTGTGTTTTTTTCTGTAACATTTTCTGTATCAATTCACAATTGCATAGCACAATCCCACATGTTCAAGACCTATTCCTAAGCAACATAGGATCCAATATCATAACTTTTTGTTTTTGTGGTCTTTTCTAGCATACTGTCAAGTGTACTTCCTCTCCGCCTGCTGACACAAGGGATACCAGTGGTGACAAAGGATTTGTAAAGATGGATTTAAGAGACATTGATTTGAAGAGGCTTTCCTTGGAGATAGAGAGAGAGAGGTAGGATTGTCCTCCTGTAGCTGAAATAAGGCCAAGCAAATTCCAGATTCAGAATATTGGTGGATGGAATTTTATGCCAGAATGGTATTCTTCACACTTTGTACCTTTATTCAGAAACTTATTTTGTTTCATGTTATATACAGTATTGGCATTAGGTATTTCTGTTCAGAATAGAAACCATATCCCAAATGCTAGCAATATTAAGACACCTTACTAGTTTCTGCACATCTATATGAACTCAATGATCTCTTACCATCAGAACAGAAGCTTTACTTAAAATAGACCAAGCTGAGGTAAAGGGTGATCTTTTGAACTTTTTATCTGAAATCTGAGCAAAGGCTACTTCAGAAATAATAAAATCTCTTTCTTTGTGACATGTGGAACAATTCATTTGCACACATTGAGGACTATGCAGCATAAATCTTCCCCTGTTGAAAGCAAGGATGGTGTGTCCTTTCTGTGATTTGATAATCAAAGGCCATGGACTCAGTAGTTACATCTGTGAAAACTCAAAATCTGAGTCTAAATAGGAGTGTGAATATTGAATCTTAGACAGACTTTGTTTGCTAGATTATGAGTATACAACTCTTTTACCTGTAAGAGTCACACAGGTTATCCATCAGTAGTTTGGGAACCTCAGATTTGAGCACTTCTCATCCCAAATCAGGTCATTCAATTTGGGAATTGTAATTGGTCCCACACATGGGACCACATGTGTAAGGTACAGCTTAGTTAGGTTGATCCATTAGATTCTCAGGTCCCGAAATCTGTTCTCTTATAGTCCCAGGTACTAGTTCTGGCTCAGGTACCTGTTTAATTATGTACACAGACCATTTGATTATCTCTACTCTGTTTACTTTTTTGTTTTGTCTGTGCTTCACAGGTTAGACTACTTAGATAAGAGTAGAAAGTTTGAAGATCGGCTAAAAGAACTCAAGACTGAAATCCATGCTCTCAAACTGGAAGAGAAACATGCCGGGTTTCTTTCTCATTGGAACATAATCCTTGACTCTTTGGACCATTCATCAGAGAAGGCATACAAGGTTCCTATATAGTCAAGCATTTCTTTCTTAAATTTGTAACAAATGCATACAATAACCTCATTTTAGCACTCTTTCAGGAGTCAACTAGAGGTGTCTTCCTGGGACTTGCAAGCTTGGTTTAAAAACAATGATTTTTTTTTGTAATATGTCCCTGGATCTGTGGCCGAAATATTTAGGACTGTCACAATGATTCCAGTGATTAAGACCGCGGACAATAAAAACTGACAAGTAGGAATGGATTTCACCTTTATCCAATGAAATTAAGTATTGAAGTTTACTTGACTACATTTCTTAATATATTTTAAAAAGTATAATAACTGCTGATGGTTTGTGTTAGAAAAAGTTTACTTTATTGAGCGATTAGCTCTTTTCTCATGTTGAAGGAAGCAAACCATCTTAAAAACAAATTGGTCTTAGTCATATACAGATTAAAAAGATTTTACTAACTAGCCAAACTGGTTTGACCTAAAGTACTTTAACTGAGTACAATAGAAGTTGTTTTCCACCAGATTAAACTTTTTAAAATTTGTTTCTCTTATTCTGTATTAACCAACTGCAGCATTTCAGGTTCAGCTGAAGGAGGCTTTCTTAATCCCTGTATCTGCTCTTTGAAGCAAGAAAGACCAGGCACTGAGCTTGATAAGTCTTGTGTATTTTAGCAGGAATATCAGTAAAGGGTCAAAACAAGGCAGAGCCTATTGCCCCATTCTTATTTTCTTTGTCCTTAGCCTTAAGCAAAATCCCCTAAGCTCTCAGAGATCTCCACAGGATGTTTTTCTTATCGTCTCCACTAAACTATTTTCTGATTTAGAAATACTTTTTCTTCTGTATATTTTCATATCTCTAAGGTAATGTGGCTAAATGTAATGTGAGCAAAACACAGGATAGTGAAGTAAATTGGCTAACATTTAAACAGCTCTCCCCAACAAATGGACTTTTATAACAAAATGTTTTAAAATGATTTCTAAATAATACAAGATATATACCCAGCCCTGAGACATGGAGGTTTCTCTAGGCTAGGATTCTCCCATACTTGTCCTTTTACCTGTGCTGCGTAAATCCTTCCCCCAATTTCCTCTTCTTTTTGAAATACACAAATTTGGAGCTGGAGTTTGCATTGTCATGTTTTGAATGGCAGTTCTATCACCCAATCATCCCAACTTGTGAAATTAATCTTTTACATTCTTCTTATGCTGCCGAATCCTTAGGTAACTACTCTTTCAGGGAGAGTGACTAATTGTACAGTTGTTTCTGTGGTTTATCTCTATGAAGCTGCTTTTAGAGATGCTTCAACCTGATCGTTTTTTGAAGGTGACTCTCCAGAAGAAAAAAACACTTGAATGTAATAATAGGATTCTTGAATCTAATAATAGGATTCTTGAATTTAATAGTAGGATTTTTGTAGAATCCTGAGTTGATTTTATGTGTTATCCAAGCCAATACAATATTCCTAATGTTATTCATGGACATTACATAATACATGTTCTGTACTTCAATCATTAAGACTTCTGGAAATAATAATTTGTGAATTTCACACTAAAGCACTTCAGTCCTTCATAAAGGGACTATTTCCAGGCCAAGAGAGTTAAATTGGATTCATGCTGGCTTTCAAAATGTTTAGTGTTATCCTGAATTAACTTAAAACCTCAATTAATGGTTAATGTACTGCTTTTTAAAAGGCTCCTGTTTGGATGAAAACCCTTGAAGGAGACCTGTTTAATAATCTGCAACAGTCCTTTTCACCATCATGCCTGCTAAACGTGATTGAGAATACCATGCCCAGTGCAGCAACAGAAAACTCTTTTCCAACCCATCCCCTGGTTATCAATAACGTGGGAACAGGACACCAAAAGCACATTAAGGTAACCGGATTTGAATTTCATTTTCTGTATTCCATATCATACAATGTCCTAATTACCAGTCTTTTTCTTGGATTATGTGTCTTTATCTCAATGAAGTATTTATACAACAGTAGGTTCTCAAGATCTAAGTTAGCCCACTGATTTGAGCTTTTGTTCTAGAAGCCACACGGATGCTTTGGGATACTTGTGAGCTGGACACAAAGTGTAGTTATTCCTTGTTCCTTATCTTCCATGTGCCATTGAATTTGGAGGTACCATTCAGCTCCTGGATCCAACTGACTGATCTACTCCCTGTCAGTCAGTCAATAGAGGTAGTCCTCGATTTACAACAGTTCATTTAGTGACCATTCAAAGTTACAACAGCACTGAAAAAAGTGGCTTATGACCATTTTTCACACTTATGACCAAGCATCCCCATGGTCATATAATTTACATTTGGATGCTTGGACAGCTAGTTCATATTTATGACGGTTGCAATATCCTGGGGTCATGTGATCACCTTTTGCGACATTCTGACAAGCAAAGACAATGGGGAAGCCAGATTCACTTAACAACCATGTTACTGACTTAACTTCAGTGATTCACTTAACAAATGTGGCAGGAAAAGTCGTAAAATGGGGCAAAACTCACTTAACAAATTTCTCACTTAACAACATAAACTTTGGGCTCAATCGTGGTCGTTAAGTTGAGGACTACCTGTACTGACTTACCAGTACTGTCAAAACAAGTATTAAAGGGGGAAAGGAAAATGCTGAGTCAATATGATAGTCCTGTGATCAGAATTTTTAAGTTCCGTGTAATGTCAGACTTTTTTCTTCTTTCTTCGCAACTCATTTTTGAAATGCTATTTTTGCCAAATGAAGCGATTTCAAAGCTAGCACATTTTTTATTTAAGTTGGCCCAATATAAATTTTTAACTTGATAAATGGAGTTACCTTCTATCTCTGTGAGCTATTGGATGAGGGGAGAGTACAGCATTCCATGAAGGGAAAGAGGAGGAGGAGAGAGAGAGAAAGAGAGAAAGAATGCCTTTTTCAAATACCAATCACACCTGTTGTATGTGAACATTTTTATTGATCCATTATACAACTATGGTTTAGAAATGATTTCTTCACTTCTTGGCTGTAGGAAGTGGTGAAAGATTCCTTTTTATTCCTGTTCCAATAACAATTTTGGACTGCTTCTTTATATAGACTGATGCCCTTTTTTAGCAGCATATCATCTTTTATTCTGTACTTTTAATATGTTTCAACAGTGCTTTTTTTGTAAAAAAAAAAAAAAAAGGTGCTGGAACTCACACATGTCATTCAACCCGCCTTGCCTACCCTACAAGGTTCCATCCAAGAAAGGTGCCGGAACTCCATTCTGGGCGTTCTATGACAAAAAAAGCCCTGTGTTTCAACTCCTCTGTTCCAGTTATGTAGTCTATTTGTCTTAAACCCAAATATCTTTCTTATACTTTCTTTATGGCTTCTTAGGTGCAACAACACAAAACAGATGTGATCTATATCTGAAGCACTTTAAACAGAATGATCAGTTATCCGACTCAAGTTATCCATCCAAAGATTTCTAGACTACTTTCATATTCTGGAAAAAATGCAGCTCCTGCTTAAAGCATAAGAATGGAAACATTCCTTTTTGATTTCTAGGAACTGGTGCTCATATTCTGATATAGAAATAGGCAATACTAGCCAACCAGAGATCTAAGTCTGCAAGTCTAATACATCTTGCTATATTTAATATATTGTCTTGAAAGTAATTGAACATTTCTATTGGGTTACCTGAAGATTTGTCATGCCAATGTAAGTTTGTAAGAAGAATCTTAAGAAATTCAAACAGATCTAGTCTGTCTGTTCCCAAAATCAGCAATTCTATTAAGTTACTTGGGAGTTAAGAACTAAGTTGTATATTCATTTAAGAATTATAAACAAGTTGATGTTAAATTTCATTAAAAGCAATGGGATATCACAATTAACTAGATTAAGGGCCTGTACATTTAGGATTTTTCATAAAAGTGAAAATGTAAATTTATGACTGTGAATATTTTTATTTTTGTAAAGTGTTCTACAACTATTATTTTCATGTTTTTCTATGATTAAAGGACAAATTTTAAATGCCCAAATCTGTTTATTAAAATAGAATCAGTGGGCATGCTATATATGTCCTTAAGCTAAAACTGTTTGTGCTTGTTTCACAAAATTCTTTTGCTGAAAATTCACATACTGTATGCTCAAATGTAAACATATTTATTGTTCTGGCATATAAAGAACTGCAGCCAGTTTTAATTATTACAACAGGAGTTCCTTCTGAGAAAACAAACTTAGGACTGGGCTGTTATTTAACTTGTAACTCATCCTATGATGAATGAGGCTCTATTTTTATTTTTATTTTTTTACAAAAAAAATGAGTTTGGAATAAGAAATAAGTAACGGTAACAATAAGTTTATTTTAATGTCAGTATCTAAATAAAAAGTCTGTTTTATGTTTCTTAAAATTCAAAGCAACATAATCTTTCATCAAAAATTTTATTCTCTTCCTGTGAGAAGATGGCAGGAAAATAAGCCAATTAATAAGGCTAGAAATAGGTTTAGTTTCCCTTACAAGCCAGCCTAAACAAAAGACTGCTGTTGAAGCTTTCTTGGCACTGGTGTTCTTCAATTATTTGATTCCAGTTGACATGTCAACTGGCTGTTTCCGATCATAGCTTGCTCGTGGTTTTTTTCTTACAGCAGCCATGCTTTCTTGCAATATTACACACATAAAAGCTTCAAATGGCTAGACAGAAAACAAGTCATTTAACATTCAACAGAGCTGCCATTTCTACTATGTAAGTTTGTAGTACCTGACCCAGGAGAATAAAGCCAACTTCTAAACAGAATGCATTTGGTACATGCTTTGTGAGCTGACTCATTGAAATAACACTTGGCCTTCACTTTTTCAGTTCATCCTCTGCTCCTAGGTTAGGTGAGAGGAGGGTTATCTTACTGGGAGGATATTAGCAGCTGTCAAGCAACCTTATATCATTTTATCCCAATACTCAGAATTATAGCATTGTGGTTATCTGTGGTTATCTTTAGTGTCACTTACAAAAAAAGTGATACTGGAAGTCAATTTCTGAATTGTGGAGGTAATGTGGGAATAATAACAGTGATGACACTGGAAAACATTGTTGCCTAAATTAGTTTTTTAAAAGGGAAAACATTTGTCCCTATTGCTTAGTTGCTCATATTCTACTTAATGAAGTTAAAAGCCAGTTGCAGAACTGAAAAGCCAGTTGCAGAACTGAGTTAGGGCCTACAATGAGGACTAAAAATCAACCTGAAGAGTCTCTCTGAATTGGTAGATAGCTTCTCCCAGCATATATAGATAGACTTGACCATGCTGGCTATTAAATTCTAGGAAATGCAGATACTTGAAGGGCACTCAGACGGAAAAAAATAGAGTAAAATATATGGATGAAACAGTAAGGCTTCCATGAATTTGAGCCAATATACTTGATGGGGAGTCAAAAAATTATGAGGTTCTGGAAGAGAACACAGTTCTTTGCTTCCCAGATAGGAGAAATACAACTCAAAGATGATCCTGCTATATAATAAAAATAAAACAATAACAATAATGTTGGAAGGGACCTCGCAGGTCATCTGGCCCAACCCCCTGCTCAGGCAGGAAACCCTATACCATTTCAGACAAATAGCCGTCCAATCTCTTCTTAAAAACTTCCAGTGTTGGGGCATTCACAGCTTCTGGGGGCAGGTTATTCCACTGATTGTTCTGACAGGCAATTTCTCCTTAGTTCTGGGTTGCTTCTCTTTGGTTAGTTTCCATCCATTGCTTCTTGTCCTGCTTTCAGGTGCTTTGGAGAATAGCTTGACTCCCTCTTCTTTGTGGCAACCCCTGATATATTAGAAAACTGCTATCATGTCCCCCCTCGTCCTTCTCTTCATTAGACTAGACATACCCAATTCCAGCAACCGTTCCTTATGTTTTAGCTTCCAGTCCCCTAATCATCTTTATTGCTCTTCTCTGTACTCTTTCTAGAGTCTCAACATCTTTTTTACATTGTGGTGACCAAAACTGGATGCAGTATTCCAAGTGTGGCCTTACCAAGTGGTATTAATACTTCACATGATCTTGATTGTATCCCTCTGTTAATGCAGCCCAGCACTGTGTTGGCCTTTTTGGCAGCTGCAGCACACTGCTGGCTCATATTTAAGTGATTGTCCACTAGGACTCCGAGGTCCCTCTCAGTTACTACTATTGAGCAAGGTACCCCCTATACTATACCTGTGCATTTGGTTTTTCTTGCCTAAATGTAGAACCGTATTTTTTTCATCATTGAATTTCATTTTGTTGGATAGTGCCCAGTGTTCAAGTCTGTCCAGATCCTCCTCCTTCCATCTTCAAATTTAGAAGAAATCTGTAAAGTTTCTTAATCAAGTTTTCATCTGTTTTTAAGAGTATTCGATCAAATTCTATCTGTTCTATCTGTGCCTAATGTTCAAGTCTGTCAAGATCCTTCTGTATCTTAAGCCTATCTTTTGGAGTGTTGCTATCCCTGCCAGCTTGGTGTTGTCTGCAAATTAGACGAGTTCCCCATCTATCCCCTCATCCAAATCATTGATGAAGATGTTGAAGAGCACTGGGCCCAGAACAGAGCCCTGGGGCACCCCACTACACACTTCCCTCCATGTAGATGCAGTTCCATTGAGGACCACATGCTGAGTATGGCTGGTCAGCAGCTACGAATCCATCTGTCTAATCCACATTTTTCTATCTTATCAAGTAGTAGGTTGTAATCTATTTTATCAAATACCTTACTGAAGTCCAAGTAAATTATATCCACAGCATTCCTCTGGTCCACTAATTTTGTCACCTGGTCAAAGAATGCAGTAAGATTTGTCTGACATGATCTGTTTTTGACAAACCCATGTTGGCTTTTGGTAATGACTTTGTTTGCCTCTAGGTGTTTGCTGATTCATTGTTTATCTTTTCCAGAATCTTCCCAAGTACTAAGGTCAGGCCGCTAGGTCTGTAGTTTCCTGGATCCATTCCCCCCCCCCCTTTTGAAGATGGGAATTACATCAGCTCTTTTCCAGTCCTCTAGTAGTTCCCCAGTGCTCCAGGATCTTTGAAAGATATAGTTCAGTGGTTCTGAGATCACATCTGCCAGTTCCTTGAGAACCTTGGGGTGGTCCTGGTGATTTGAACTCATCTAATAATAATAATAATAATGATAAAGTTGGAAGGGACCTTGGAGGTCATCTAGTCCAACCCCCTGCTCAGGCAGGAAACCCTATACCATTTCGGACAAATGGCTGTCCAGTTTCTTCTTAAAAACTTCCAGTGTTGGCGCATTCACCGCTTCTGGAGGCAGGTTGTTTCACTGGTTAATTGTTCTAACAGTCAGGAAGTTTCTCCTTAGTTCTAGGTTGCTTCTCTCTTTGGTTAGTTTCCACCCGTTGCTTCTCGTCCTGCCTTCAGGCGCTTTGGAGAATAGCATGACTCCCTCTTCTTTGTGGCAGCCCGAGATATTGGAACACTGCTATCATGTCCCCCCTCGTCCTTCTCTTTGTTAAACTAGACATATCCAATTCCAGCAACCGTTCCTTATATGCTTTAGCCTCCAGTCCCCTAGGCTGGACAGGTGCTCACTTACCATTTTCTTGCCTATCTTAACTTGTGTTTCTAATCTGTTTTTTACAGTATTGTTTTTTTTATAGGTTGAACTGTTTTTTCCCTTTGTGTAAAGATATAGAGTCTGGCAGATATATTTTTCGTCTTCCTTCTCCCTCATCATTTGCTAACATATAGCAGAGTCATCAAGAAACACAAGTTTATGTATCCATGCCACATAAGTGGAGGCTACAGGATATTAGAGAGCTTATCACAAAAAAAAAAAAAAGTCTGGAGGAAGAGGAAGAAGCAGTAAAATTTATTCATATAAAGAAACTTTGTGAGTAGAAGACCTTGAAGCTCTTGTTAGTCATGTAGCTGAAAAAATTAAATCACTGACACAAAACTACTGAACTTTGTGGGTTGGAGATTAGAATAATAGCTGGAAGGTGCTTATTGTTAAAAAAAAAGTCCAGAAAAGGCATCATGGAAACATCTCCTCACCTATGCTTTGGTATCTTCCTTGGCATATTAATGACAGCTTATAAACTGTAATTGATTTAAATTATTAGAGAACTCATTTTAAAAATCTAAGAATTTCCAAACTTAAGTTTGACATTCTATAATAGAAATGATTGTGATGTTATACATCGATATTTATAATATATATGAGAACTTTAAAGTGTCTGAGAAAGTAAAAAGTGCAGCTTTCCTCAAAGAATCCTCTTATAGTTTGCACTATGAATTCCAAGGATTATAAGAAAATGACAAATATCTGGCAATGCATGTTTTGTTCTTTTTGACAGCAGCCCTATTAGTTTACTCATAAGACATCAAACTCACTTTAGAGTTTTGTGTCAACAATGAACTGATCTCTGCTCTTTTGGCTTACTCTTAAATATTAAATTAGTATAACAAATAATAATGCTAAAATATCACTGGAGCCAAATGAATTCTTTTACTTGGATTTAAAGGTTGTCTGGTTATAACAAATGTTTTCTAAATTAAGTTATTGTAATTTTCTTTCAAAATAAATTTTCCAACAACTTCTGCTTTCAGTGTCAAGTCAGTATTTTTAATATTTCGCCTGGAGTAAATAATGGGTTCAAACCCAATAAATTCCAAGACTGGTTTTGGAAAGATGGCCACTGAAATCTTCTGGTGGCTTGTAAATCTCCATCCACAGAATTGGGCTATTCTATAACTAGGACAATATTATACTTGTGCGGTCACATCATTCGAAGCAACCAATGGCTGTTTATCTTATATTTTACAAATCCTGCTGGCAAATCAAGACATTGCTTGATTTGAGGAAACCTGAGTTATTAACTCATGATGCTAATTCTGCAGTCAATTCCTTCCTTGAAGCCTCCTGCTTTTAAGGAAAGGCATTTTGGCACATAACATAAAATTGTCACTTTGCAGTTACTCTCAAACAACCAATATAGGAATAAACTCAGTGTAAAATCCCTTTGTTATCAGGTAATCTAAGAGCTAAGTGTGTTTATAAGGTACCTTTAGTTGATACCAACCATCAAAGTTTGGGAAAGGGACAGAGGACTAGTAATAACTACATAAAACCTAAAATGGAAAAGAGCAACGTCAACCCTCAATGAGGCAACTCTAGGATGCCTTTTAATACAATCTTTGCACAGCAACAAGCACCCAATTATTCCAGGCGTTCATCACCTTCTTCCACATCTTTTAGGCTGAGAACTTCAAGGGTTCCTTTGCCTTTGGTTTCACACCTGATCAATTCATCAATCTCCCGGAAGCAGCCTGGATCCACAAGGCACACCTGCAACATTAGCACTACATGAGACTGGAAAGGCCACATCTTACGAAGAACTGCCCTGGTGAATAAGACTAAGTGGTTGCTGGTTCCATCTGTAGTTACTAAACAACAACTACTTGCATATTATACAAATTTCTTTGTTTTGAATTTCTTGCTAATTAGTCTCATGTCACTTCAAGTTTTTGCAATGTGAGAATTAGATTATCGCTCACTCTTTTCACCATTCCATGGCTAATTTCATAAAGCTGTTGTGCCCCCCACAAAAAACTGTTATAGTCCCTTGGGTATTTTGATTTGCCCCTTTTAGAAATTTTACCAGCTTCAGGGTATTTTTTAAATGGAATGGAGAAAGAACACTAAATTGGACTGGGATGTCTATATATTACACTTCTACCCAATTATGTTAAAAAACCGAAGACTGCAGTTCACCGAAAATTGCCACATTCTCTTGAATTGGAAGACAAAAGAAGTGCTGATGTGTCACAATGGAATCTTTGCAGCATCCCTATCTTTTGCTGTGGTCTTAAATGCTCATTTACCATACTGCCTTACTGCTGCGTGCTTATCCCAATAAGATGTTTTAAAACATCTTCTGCAAGAACCAATGAGGTTTCCTTCACAAGCAATCGTGCAAAGGACTGCAGTGTAAATATCACTGTCCTTATATCTATACTCCAACACTTCGAGTATAAACCTTCTTCTACAAAACCAAAGGCACAGCACTAAGCTTTTTTCCTAAACAAAAGACTGGGGGAAGGACACTCGGCTGCTTACAATTTCCAGCTGCTCATCAAAATCCTCATTTTCGATTACTTTGATCAGTGGCTTCAACTTCTCTTTCAATCTCTTGCCTTCTTTCCGAGGGAGGAGGAAGCGTAGCCTCATGTGTGCCCGCTCAATCTGCATCGTCTCTTTCAGCTGCTTGATGACTTCCAAAGCCTGCAGAGGAATCCAAACCAAAGCACTGATTTTTACATCTTTATCCCGCTCCCCTTGAAAAAAAAAAAAACTGGAAAAACTTAAGTCTCTTCGCTTCTGGCTCCATACTTTTAGCCATATATGACATTTGTTCTGCTGAGCATATTTTTATACCCAAGACTAAGCAGCAGGGCAATCTTCCATCCGGTCAAATAGAGCTGGTGGGAAGAACCTCTTGTGTTTCCTGCAGAACTGCATTGCAAGCCTGAGAAGTGGAGCCGCGCAAACTCATTAATTTTTAATAGATTAACACAGCAAGAATTGCTATAATTCATCCTACCTGGAGCTGCTCTTGAAGATCATTCAGAAACTTCTGGTGGTCCAAAATGTTGTGGCTTGCTTACTTACTTAGCAGTTGTGGTGCAGCCACATTACCCTGTTGCTACTGGAGTTGTCCTGGTTACCAGTTTGTTTCCAAGTGCAATTCAAAGTGCTGGACATTCTCTATAAAGCTCTATATGGCCTGCAGCCTACATCTGCTTTTCTTAGATTCTGCCTAGTGAAAGCAAATGACCAGGGAATACCTGCTGATGATCCCCTCCAATTGTGAGATGGGGAGCATTCTTCTTTTGCACCAACCTGACCTGTGAGGCAAGAGTGGACTCTATTCTTATGTCCTTCTAAAAGCTAGGAAGAGCTTGCCTTTTTAAAAAAGAAATATGGAGATCAAATTGTTGGTGGAATCATTGATGCCAGAATATTATGGTATTTTATTACTTTGTCATGTTGTAGAATAGTTTTAGATAATGCCTCCAAATATGAGCCCACTTGGCCTTAATCCCTATTATGAGACAGGCGAAACATGTTGGAAACAGATAATCATCTTTCTTGCAATGATTTCAACTTTATGAAATTCTCTTCCGATTGACACCCAAAGAGGCCTAACTTACTATCTTGACAGCCGTATCTGACAAAAGAATAACAATACAGTTTTGATTTTCAGATGTTGTAAGACTATTACTGTTTTCTGTGCAGTTTCTCCACTGTACCTAAGTGGTTTTACTTTATTGTAAATAAAGACTTAGTTTGCATGATGGAAATGTTAGTATTTTCCAGAATTAATAACAGTATCTTCAGGATTTAAAAACGCCAAGTTTGAAAATATCCAGTCATACAATGATTGGCACAGTATTGCATTAAAAAGAGACATTGCAAGGAATTCTACAAAATGCAATGCACAACTAATGTTACCAATCTACAGGTTTAAGCATCCTTCAGGTATCTGCAGAAGAAAAAAAGAAGCAAATTTCCAAAAAATCATCTTGCCCGTTTACTTGGTGACAAGTCAACTCAAACCAGATGATCAGGTTACTTCAAATTAGTACAGCTAGCCTTCAACGTATGATTGCAATTGGGACTGGATTTCTGAGTGTTAAGTCATCATGGTCCTAAATCATGTACCCACCTAACCTGTTGTCAAGTGGCTGAAATGTAATTGCATGATCATGTATGCATATGGGGGGCACATTTTACGATGGCCAGAAGTACTTTACAAGCTGTAAAACACCCATTCCAAGCCTGTCCTAATTTTGAACTGTCATTGTTTGAACTGTCATGAAGTGACCAATCATAAGTTGAGGACTGCCTGTAAAAATAAAAGCTACAGTGTCTTTACATGCCTATAATTTGTAGGCATCTACCTGCTGCTTGGTACTTTTCCCAGGCTTGACTGAATAATGTATATCCTTCATAGCTCTTTCAATAAGGATGACTGTGTAGGGTCTCTTGGTTTCTGGATTTACACATTTGTCTGCAACAATGGTTGCTATGTCACGAAACATCTGCTCCAGTTGAGTGTGGCGTTCTTTATCAGAGACTTGCAATTCCCCTTTGGATAAGATCTGAAACAAAGAAAAGTTTATTTGGACTTGGGCTTTCTCAAATTCAGAAGGTGTATCATGCACCGTCATCAGAACTCTAATTCAGCTTTCAAGACTGTTTATGAACCTTAGAAGAATGGCTGTCCTAAAGAATCTCTGCAAATTACAAAGTAGAAATAATGACTTCCTCGTATCAAGTCTGAACCTTGGTTATTACATGGAGATGTCTGTATAGTTTTGGGGGCAGTAATACAGAAGACCTTGGGCCAGTCATTTTCTTTCAGCCCTAGGAAGGAGACAATGACAACCTGCAGGGGCTTGTCCAGGCTTTTCATTTTTTCAGGATTTTGTCTTCCCAGTCTACTCTACCCAATCTGAAAGTTCCTGATACTCTCCCATCCAAGCACTAAGCATTTACTCTGTTAACTTTTGGCAGTGATCTAAGGCTGAGTAAGCATTAGCTATTAGCTATTAGCTATTAGCAATAAATGTAAAATGAGCATTGATTGTTAACCATAAGAGCTGCTTTGCAGATGGGTGGCAAAGAATTTAATTAATATCAACAAGGCTATGGAAGACTGAATTTTAAAATCAGAGCATAAACTGCATATTATTTTAACCTTCTCACAGAACAAGTAATATGTGATGAAGCCATAAAAAAATTTTTTTTTTTTGCTCGAGTTCAAATTTCTGAAATATTTAAAAGAGAGTCAGTGTAGTATAGCATTGGATTAGGACTGAAGAGCCAGATGAAGTCCATTCTCAGCTATGAAAACTCCCAGGATGATTATTATACTTCAGCCCAAATGACCTTAAATAGCTCAGTGGTCTCAAGTACCCTAAACACTGACCCCAAGCTGACCTAAACACATAAAGGGATTATCCTTCTACTATCTGATATATTGCTTGAATTGCCTTAAAAATGTTAAAGGAGAGATAAAATGAGACAAAAAACATTATTTTTTTGCACAATTTCAATACCTACTGTTTTGCAAATTTCCGTCTGATCATCTGTGCCAAAAGCTTTGACGAGGTCTTCCTTCTTTGCCACTTGACCTTTGGAGACATTCACAAACACTGAATGTGTCTGCAATACTTCATCAAGGTCCTTTTCACTAGAAAATTAATTTTACTTGTTAAGCACATTCTAAATAATGCATGCCAACAACCAAAGTATTTTGATAGTCTTGTTTAACCCATGCTGATTACTGCTCTTTAAAACTACCTTTGATTCTATTACTATAGCAGGGCAATCAGATTAAACTGCTACATTCCATAAGCAGAATACTGTAGTGAATAATTGTATAATTGATAATTGATCTGAACTAGCAATGACATATTGTCAAGCAACAAGCTTGTAATTTGGTTAAAAATATATAAATAATTAGGAAACACCTTAATCAGCTAAAACATAAAGAAAGCAATACTAGTCCAAAGGCAAAGTCCTATCTGCTATTTATCAGTAAACAGGTAGCCATCTAATAATATTGATTCAATAATTACTCAGTGGGGTTGTGCTCCCATAGAAAGAGGTGATTGTAACTTGCAGCTCCTGTTCAACCAGCAGGTAGAAGCTATGGCTTGAGTGGCTTCACCCAAATTTGGTTAGTGCTGCAGCTTCAACACTACTTAAACCAAGATGCCTGAAGACAATATCTCATGTCCTGATCATTGGGCTACATGGAACTGCCCTTGGGAATGAATTCAAAGCTGCAAATTGTGAGACTACGTTGTCAGTATACTATAAGATCACCCTCATCCTCACCCGAGCTACAGATTGCATCACTGTACTGGTTGCTAGTTGGCATTCTAACCATTGCATTCTAACCACTGAGTTGTGGTGGTGCAATGGTTAGAATGCAATATTGCAGGCTAACTCTGCCGACTACCAGCAGTTTGATCCAGACTAGCTCAAGGTTGACTCAGCCTTCCATCCTTCCAGGTTGGTAAAATGAGGACCTAAACTGTTGGGGGCAATATGCCAATTCTGTAAACCGTTTAGAGAGGGCTGTAAAGCACTGTGAAGTGGTATATAAGTCTAAGTGCTATTGCTATTATTATTCCAGATCTAATTCAAAATGTTGGTTATTTCCAGGCAATGACTTTTCAAAGAGATGGGCAGCTATATAAATTGAAATAATACTTACCTCAGTGATGTTATTCTATACTACACTCTTCTGACTTATTTGCTTATTCTTTATCATACTACTATGTATTTGTTACTCCAGAATTGTGGTTAATAGACAATACTTAAGTAAACATGAATACAGAAGTGTAAATACTGTAGGTGATTTATAACAGCAGTTGAACCACACAGTTCAGAGTTTAAGCCCTGCAATTTGCACATGCTTTAAAAGTAAATGAATTTTAAGCCAGAATTGCAAAAATTGAAAAATTCAACCCTGGATTTATTGACTGATTATTTATTTAGGCTAGTCTTGCACTCTGCATAAACTCAGAAACACTGGCTTTGTCAAATGTCAGTGGGCACGACAGGAGTTTTCTGTTCCTCTCCCTGCGGCCCAAGCCCTCAACTCACGCGCCGCTCCGCCAGCCCATGACTTTGTTCCGGTAACAGGCAATCTCAAAACGCTTCCCCGCCCGTCGGATCCTCACGACAGCCACATTGGTCAGGCGAATCTGGTTAGTCGGTGTGAAGATCGCCATGATACGCCAAGATCGGCCGCCGCTGCACAGAACACAAGCCAACAGCTGAGCCTCTTCCGCCCCTCCGTTATGACGACACACGGGCCAAAACCTCGCGAGAACCGGCTCTCCAAAAGTCCGTCTTTAACTCACTCGGGTGGGAAACCAATCCCGAGGATTAATGGTTCCTCGTTGAAAAGTGACCTCTCGGGAGTGAGAAGGCTTAATTAAGAGGGACCGCATCAAAAACAAAAACCGAGGTTTAAAAATATGACTCCTTTTTTGCGGAGATTTGATCAAAAATGCAAGTAGCACTTAAAAAAAAAATAGCCAGTAAGATATCTTAGGAAGGACTGTCTTCAAATCCTTGAACAGATGATCTTGGACTTGTCACTGTGCAGATTCATATAATCGTATTTTAAACATCGTTTGTTTAAATTGTGCAGGATCCAATCTTGCATGTCACCGGGAATAGAGGTTTAGTCTTCCTGCCAGAGGCACACAGTCTGCTCGAGAGAAGTTCCCTGAGGATGGGCTCCAGCTCGGAAGACTAAACCTCTGGTCCCGGTGACCGACCCAGATTGGCTCCTGCAACGTTATCCTGGGATACGTATATTCGCCTTCATTCGAGTTTAAATTGTTTTAATATACTAGCCGGTTGTGGTTTATTCATACCACACAGACCGAGAAGGCTCTTTAATCACTACAGTGGATGGTTGATTGGCATAACGAATCAACCATGCCTTTAAAACAAACCATGGCTCAATGTCTCCCCCTATTCCAACACGAAGCATTTAGGATCCGCATTATTTAAATGCATGGATTTTCGATTCTCCTTTCAACCTCTCTGATACACTCGATTCTGGAAGATGCTTCTTTATTTCTTGATTAAAAGCATGCACACTTTGGAGGGAGAGCGTTTTGTAGCGATCGCTAGTGCTGGAGGGCGAACTTTATCTTCAGCCACTGAGAGGTTAATGTCCTCTTCCCAGCATGCCGGGGGTGGAAGGTGCAAAATGGCTGCGCCTGTGAGCTCGTGGGGCGAGTAATGGGGCTGCTTGGGAATGACCCCCTGCGGTCCCGAAAGAACCAGAAAAACATCGTCTGGTAGGATCGGGAATTGCGGCTTGGGAGGGAAGACATGGGTAAGTACTCGGAGGCGAAAAACCTTACTTCTTGGGAAGGAAGCCTTATTGGCTTAGATGCGGTTTAGTCTCCAGAAAGCATGCCAAGGTTTTTGATAAGCGACGGATTCTTAAACCTTTAGCATATTTATTTATTAACATGGAAGTCCTGTAGCTCGCCAAAGAATCAGGACCTAAAAAGTCACGAATTTGTATCATTTCCATAGAATATGAATACAGCTTTCTTGGAAGCTTCCTGTGCAAATAAATAGGACGATTTTATAAGGTTTACTTAAACATTACGTGAAATTTAAGAAAATTTTGACACTTTTGCACAACTGTACACTCGTGATTATATAGAACTTATATTCCCCATCTCTAATTTTATTGGCTCTAACTTGCTTAGGAAATAATAAGTTTGTAAAAAGTATATTTTTCTTACTCCTGTAATGGCTCTGGATGGCTTACAGAAGTACAATAAAAATAGCAGCACATCCATAACTAATAATACAAAGCACAAGAAAACAAAACTTTATGCTCAAACATTAGTACATTAAGGCAGAGCTTGGTTGAACTCTAGTGGCATTTTATTCCACGTTATTTATTTATTCAATTTATATGGCTGCCTATCTTATATATATAAAAATATTATAACAAACCAATCAGCACAGTATGGGTCCTATCCCCAAAAAAACTGAATTCTGTTGATATTAAATTTCTAGCCGGGCCCACAATGGATACACTGATAATTACTTAGGAAACAAAAATGAAAAACTCAAGAGGCAGTATGATTGAAGCCCTGATCTTTTGTATGTGCATTTGACATCAGTACACATATAAATAGTGGGATTTTGACAAGCTGTAATCATCTTGCTTCTTTTGATCCCACTGAGAATATGACTTACAGAGGATAGATGGTGGGAAAAAAAATCTGGGTAGAGTAAATGATTGCAAATGGAATATGAGCAAGCAACATGAGGTTGCTGAAGGAAGGCATATGCAATTTTAGGACTGCATCAACAGAAATTGAATTTCCAAATCATAGTAAATAATTGTTCCACTCTTTTCTGCTTTGGTCAGTTCTCTGCTCTAAATACTGTAAAAGGCTCTGGATATCACATGTTGAGAAGGATTCAGAGAACTTTGAGCAGATTCAGAGAAAGTCAAGAAAGATGATTAGGAGACTAGAAATTAAGTCCTGTAAAGAAAGACTGAAGGAGTGACAATTGATGTTTCAGTACCATGTATCTGAGATACTTTAATTTGGCTTCTGAGTTGAGCATGTGGTTGGATTTGATATCCTTAATGGTCCCTGGTAAACAATATAGTTCTAAGATTATACAATGATTCTGCCACCTTTAATTTGGTCCAAAACATGCTTACCAGAGACAAGATCTCAATTTATCCTGATATCTGGCTTTTAATAATAGTAGCATTTTGTTCTGTTGTGTTTTAGATACTCCTGCAGACACCTGGGACAATTTCCATGATCATTTAACTTTCCTGTGGCTGAACCGATTTTACCTCTATTCATGTGCAGCTTTTGGAATCAGCCTTTGGTTTTGCTTCCAGTTCCTCAACAAAGTCAAAGAGCAGGTAATTTTAATCTCACTGTGTCTAATATTTTCAATTCTGGGAACTTCAACCTTGATGGAAAGATGATGGAATCTCTAGTGGTGGCCTCCTGAGTGCTCGAGCAGTTGAGAGATTAAGAAAAATTCAGTAGCAAAAAATATACCCCTCGCCATCTCAAAGGAGGCAAATTCTTTCCACCAAAACCGTAGTACTATCTTCTGCAAGTTTATTCAGAAATTAAACTGTTTGAGGCAAACTACACAAATATAGTTATAGTTTGTTTGTTCTCCAGGGAATGAAATCTACTTATAGTATATATGTTGTCCTCTCAGTATTAGTGGATGATATTTCCCGCCCGATTACTTAATTTTTCTTGTTCAGGTGCAGGATGTAGTCCTCTTATAAGAGAAAACTTTCTTAGACAAAACTGTCTTTCTCTCTAAGTTGTACATCATCTGCATTGAGGGGTAAAGTGACTAATGGCATCAGGAAAAAAAGAGACTAAGTTTATTTCTGGGAATCTGTTGTTTAAATATTTCCTTTGTAGAACAAAAATCGCCTTGCAGAATTAAACCTTCCTAAAATCACAGCTGCTGAAAAAGAACAAGATCCATGCCTTGACAAAGTCCATGTAGCCGGAGTGAAAGTATTCTATGGTTCCCAGACTGGAACAGCAAAGGTAAACAGTTCATTAATTCAGCAAGAGGTGAATTAACTTATCTTGCAGCCATGTCTTTTTTTCTCCTTTAGTTGAATAGAGGTAGTTGACCATTTTCAGGAGAAAAAAAGCACACTCATATGTGTTTTTTGGTTAATTCTTATCTTCAGAGCTTGGCCCTTTGTTGCTGGTCTTACTGAATTTTATCTAATTGAGCCTTGAAAATCTGTTACTTATAAAGAAATAATTTAAATATGAGATTATTTGGGGGTGTAGTAAAGTGGTGGTGATAGTGGAGAAAAGACATAAGAAAGGGAATTTAGGTGCTGTCCAATCTTTCCTTAAGTGGTGAGTAGTTATACTCAGCAACTGGATCAAAATTAGAGGCTTCTTGGCTGCTACATTCATAATTCTTGCCAGAAAGTTGCAAGTGTCATATAGCCAGTTTATGTAGCATTTCAGGTATTAGATTTGCAGAACAGAGATTACGTTTCAAATCCTCATTCAGTACTAGTGCTGTCCAGATAATTTTCAGCCAAAAACTTTTTCAATCCAAGCTCATTGGGATTGTGATTGAGGAATAAGATAAAGTGCCCTTTTGGGCATTTGTAGCAGTTGTGCTGTATCAGAGCAGAGAACAGTATCCTGAACTATTCAGCAAACCAGCATGATGGTGAGCAGAGTTTTCAAGGTCCTATTAGATAGCCACATTTCTGCCTCTTTATAGCAAGAGTAAGAGGACAAAGGCCCCAGTATAAGATTAATAAGCAAAGTGTGTGTGGCTGATCATAGAGCAATGGAATTTGAAGGTTGTGGGTTGTGGAGAGATTGGTGTTTTGTTTTCATTGTGATAACTATTTTTAGAGGGTACACTATAGCCTTAGAATTTTTCCACTTGAAAGACATTATTGTTGATTTTTAATTAGAAGGAATTGCCTCCAAAGATATGAGAGGTTGCATGTGGCAGGTTGCCAATCTCTACTTTTATGAGTTCCCACTCCAGGTCCTTCTGAGTCCAGTTCAGAGTGGAGATTTTTCCTTCTGGTCTAGATACATTAATTTTTATGTACGAGCATCTTCCAATCACAAGAGTTGCTGGAGTCCATCCATTTCAGTGCTTTCCACTGTCAAATACTGGAAGCAGCGTCTAAGGTTTTTGTCTTCTTGGGTTTTTCCTGATGTCTGCAGTTCCTAAATAGTGGTGGGGATTATGTGTTTCTGCTGTTTCAGTGCTAAACCCTAGCATCTCCCTGCCTTGCACTCAAGAATTGCAAGAGATAAAGCTGAAGCAATTTCTCCTTCATAGATCAGTCAAAGAATCACCTAGTGTGGCTTTCTTATATGAAACAGATCTTCACTGGGTTTTTTTTTCTTTCTCTCTAGCGGTTTGCACTAGTACTTACTGAAGCTGTTGCCACCATTAATTTGCCAGCAGAAATTATTGACATGCAAGATTATGATCCAGATGACTCTCTCATAGATGAGGTTTGTATTTCATCTCTTCTAGCCGGAATGCCATCTGTGGGTTCTCATGGATTCATGGCTCCTGTTTTAAGAGCAAGTAAAAACTATGGCCAGGAGAGCTGTGGGTGGTGCATCAGCTGAGGCCTTGCTTGGAACTGGATGAACTGAGGATGGTTGTTTAAACCTTTATCATCTCTTTTTTTTGTTTTGTTTTCAAGTCCATTTTGACTCCTGGCAATTGCCTGGACAAGTCCATGTAGTTTTCTTTGCGAAATTTTCAGAAATGGTTTCCATTGCTTTCTTCTTAGGAAAATGACCAGCCCAAAGTCATCCTGCTGAGTTTGTGCTTAAGGCAGAATTAGAACTCTGAATCTCTTAGTTTTTAGCCCAGTGCCTTTAACCAAACTGAGCTTCTCTATTAGATTACTGTACTCTATGTGAGGCTGCACCAAAATTTCATGTGATCCAGAAGGCATCAGCATACACACTCAGTTAGATTATTGATATACCTCTGCTGCAGGACCTGTACCGTTACCAGTGGATTCCAAGTGCATTTTAAGGTGCTAGTCAGAGTCATATATGGCTCTGAGCTTGGGGACTGTTTTTCCATATTAGTTTCTGCCCATACTACCTGGACATAAGGGGAAGCCTGCTAAGAATCCCCATCTCCCAAGAAGTACGGTAGTGGGCAATAGTGACATTTTCTATAGCAGTACCCTGCCTTTGGTATAATATGGCCTTGAAACAACAATTACCTTACAGTTTTCCAGGTACAGGAGAAAAAAATAGCTCTTCTAGAGCAGGAGTTCACAACCCCCAGGCCGCAGTCTGTTCGAAACTGGGTCATGGGAAAAATGGGCAAGCGCATGCATGTGAAGCTCCATTTGCGTGAGTGGAGGGCACTTGCGCTCACACATGAAGCTCCACTCGAGCGAGTGGAGGGCACTTGCACTCATGTGAGTGGAGCTTTGCGCACGAGCACAGTACCCTCCACTCAAGTGCCCTCGGCTCACAAGCAGAGCTTTGCATGTGAGTGCAACCACCCTCTGCTCACGCACGAAGCTCTATTCTCACGAGTGGAAGGCACGCACATGCTGCTTGCACAAATGGAGCTGTGCGTGCGCATGCACCTGCCACTCACACCACTCCTCCTCGCCGGGACTGGCCAGGCCGCCAAGCTGGAAAGGTTGGGGACCGCTGTTCTGAAGGACCTTTTTGATTAACTGTATACAATAGTGTCATTTTCCATAGTTCTATAAATGTAGCCTTTTATCTGTAGTTGCTTTTTAAATTTTATTCTAAACTTGTATTTACTATGTAAATTCTGTAAATTGCCTAAACTATGGTTGATTTCAGATGGCAAACTAAATTAGACAGACAGACAGAATCAACATCCTAATGGTTAACAACAATAACAAAATAATATTTTAATTGTTTGATTATGTTCTGAAGTGAGTATCAACTCATAGTGACCTGATAGACAGACTTTCTCCAGAATGGTCTGTCCCACATCAGATAGAATAATATCCCAAATAGTTATTTTGGGGGGAATTTGAGGGGAGAAACCCTATAGAACATCTTTGCGTGAAAAATGTCATACTAATAATATATTGAACAGTTAATAGTTTCATATCCTTTATTGGCATGCAGAATCTGAGGAGAAATGAATGAGAAGAATTCCTTTCCTCTGATCTTAGGGCCAAGCTCTTCAAAGATGAGTTACTTTTAAATTTACCGACTAGCTGATGAGAGCTAAATAGCTCAAAATAGCTATACTAGTCTCCCTTTAATTCTTGATCGGTAAATTTAAATTTAACATACAAATAGTGTGTTGCAGAAGCGACTGCCTATGAAAGCTCCTAGATTGGAGCTGAACGGCAAAAGTGGAAGCAGTGTGCTCCATCCCATATTTGGGGTAGGCCAGATTGCCCTGATGGACCGGTCTCACCGGAAAACACTTAATGAGTTACTTTGAATGAATTTTTGGCATTTCTTCTTTTTTTTACTATGAATAGTAAACAATAGTGGTTGATTTAAATATTGTGACAGAGAAAAAAAACTGTTTTTCTTTGGGGATTTGTTCAGATAAGCAGCCAGAATATCTGCGTGTTCTTAGTTGCCACTTACACTGATGGCAAACCCACGGAGAATGCTGCGTGGTTCTGCAAGTGGCTGGAAGAGGCGGCCAATGACTTCAGAGTTGGCAAAGCATATCTGAAGGGCCTGCGATACGCTGTCTTTGGTTTGGGAAATTCAGTTTATGCCGACCACTTCAACACTGTGAGTATTGTTTTACTTTTTAAAAAATAAATAAATCTGTGCATGTTATTGATATAGTTTGTTCTGAACTTACCACCACAGTGGAGCTCAGAATTGTAGTTGTAAGTCATTGCGGTCATAAGTCAAAGCACCATATGATCAGGGTCAATTTTACAACCATTTCTACAATGGTTATAAAGCAAATCAGGTGATATTTCAATATCTTCTCCTTTTCAACAAGTGACAATACAATTGGTTATATGGAATCAGTGGAAAGCCATGAAATACAATAGTGGAGCATGAACGTTATTTTCACTTTAAAAAACAGTTTCTAGCACGTGGTGAAATTGTAAGTTAGAGGAATGGCTGAAAAAAAGTTAGGTAGCCAGAAAGGTATTTTTTTCACTACTCCGTCACTTTGACTATGTCAGTGGTTCTCAACCTTTTTAATGCCGCGACCCCCAACCGGTCATAAGTCGAGGACTAAACCAGTCATAAGTCGAGGACTACCCAACCGGTCGTAAGTCGAGGACTTTCCCTGCCCGGGAGCGCCACGCATGCGTGGTTCCGCCCCCTGCGCCGGCCGAGGCGTAGCTGGCAAGCGGCAGAGACGGAGCAGGCCAACCACCAGCTGGCCCAGCTCAAGGGAGGTAAGGCACCCGCTGGAAAAGGGGAAAAATGGCGGACAGCCTTGCTTGGCGACCCCCATGAAATGGTCGATCAACCCCAAATGGGGTCGCGACCCATAGGTTGAGAACCGCTGGACTATGTGATATCCAGTAGTGATTGTCTTAGATGTTGGATTAGTGGCATCTTTACATTTAACAGATAGGAAAATGTGTGCATTCTTTTTGATTCTCTAGTTACTTCCTCTAATACCTTTCCTGAGTCTGCTGTTTAATATGGAGGCTCTTTTTATTGGTTTGGAGACAAAAGGGGTGATGGAAGTGATACAACAGGAAGAAGGAAGGAGGTGGGACAGACTCCTTTGAACTTGGAACTTTCCAAATATGCCCATTATGATTAGCATCGTTTGCCTTTTTAGGACCCAAACATTGCCTCTCTGGCTCTTGTTTTCTCTGCAGGTGAGCAGGAACATTGACAAGTGGCTGTGGATGCTGGGTGCTCAACGCATTCTGTCATGTGCTAGAGGGGACAGCAATGTGGTGAAGAGCCAGCATGGAAGCATTGAGGCTGATTTTGAGGCTTGGAAGGCCAAGTTGCTCACGAGGGTTCAAGCTGTTGCCAAAGGGGACCAGAAGGCCTGTAGTGGGACATGCAAAAAAGGGCGATGTAGATCCAAACCAAAAGTGAGAGAAGAAGCAAAAGAGCAAGAGACCTCAAAGCATGCGGAGAAAGAAGTAAGTGGAGCGGACTGATAGAACTCTCTGATTTTGGCTCTGTTGCTTCTTTTATGTAATGAACCTCATCTATATGTATCTATATGTATTACAGAACAATCTTGGATCTTTTTTTACTCTTCTTTTGGGCAGCACACACTCATAACTCTGAGAATTTTCCCCACTTTTTTTTTTTTTTTTGCTGTTCAGCCTTCCTCCATTTCCTTTGTGCTCCAGCTTTTATCTTCTTCATTTACTTGTTCCAATATACCTATTTCTTATTTTTTTTCTGTTTCTTACTACTATAGAATCAAACATCCTGAAAAAGTAAGGAATTATTTAAGTGATGATTCCAATCCTACTCAATACAGGAATCCTGCTGAAAGAGTCTCTAACCCATAACTGATGTTCTTCGTACTCATTTTACCATCCTTTAGTCTCTCTCCATGCCTTTGTTCCTGTTCCACAGTTCAACAGTTTCTTTTACTGCTAGACTCTCTATGTTTTTTCTGCCAATACTGTTAACAGTTTGCTTCACTCAAGAAATTGTTCTGTAGCTGGAATCTTTGTAAATGCTTCACCACAGCTGGGTTTACTACATGCTACATGCTTTACATGCAAAATCAGAGTTGATTGGGCTCCTATTCATGCTAAGACAGAAATCATTGTTTACCAACCATTGTGATTGATTCATGCAGTTTTCTAAGCCAAAAATCAGACAAACCACATTATGCCATAGAGATTCCTAAAGATTTTTTTTTAATTTTGTGAGTTTTATAGGTGTGATCCATGGAAGAGGTAGATTTTGAATCTGTCTCTTCCAGGCCTACTTCTTTATGAGTTGGATTATGCTGGCTGTTACTAGACAGACTTCTGACCAATTTTTGGAGAAGGCATCAAACAGCGTCAGTGCTGCACATAAGGACAACTCAGTTGGTATCTCATTAACTAGAGAATGGAATAGATTGGAAACATGGCTTGTGCTTTCTCTTCCCTTGTTCTGCATGTCAGGAGGAGGATTTGTTTGAAACCACAAGTGAGGAGGAATCTGATATAGAGAATGGTAGAGGTGCAGATCAGGTTGTGGATGTTGAAGATTTGGGCAAAATGATGGGCCACATGAAGAAATCTCAGGTAAGGAGAATTTTGCCCTTGATCCAAAGACCTTTCTGCTTGCTCATGTATCCTTCTACTTATTGATTATTCAGCCATCATTCAAAGTTACAACAGTGTTGAGTGAATGATGGTTATGACTGGTCCTCGGAGCTCCATATGAGTGTGATCTGGGTATTTGGCAACTGGTTTGCAATTACAACCAATTGCAGTGCCCCATGATCATATGATTGCCATTTGCAACTTTCCCTGCTGGCTTCCACGGAAAGTCAATGGGGAAGCCGGCAGGGAAAGTTGGAAGTTGCTGGGCAAAGTCTCCCGAGCTGTGCACTCTCTACCAGCTCCCTTGCTCTTGCACCATACAGGGCATTTGCACCCTCCCCAAGCTTTGCCATGCCTCTCTCACTTCCTCCCCAACCCTTCCTGTGCCACCCATACATCCTCCCCACCTCTCTCTCACAGTCTCATGCACCCCTTCATGGCCTCTCCAAACTGGCAGCAGTCACCTGGTTGGCCTGTTTGCAAGCCATTTGGACTTGCAACTTTCTGCTGGCTTCCCCACTGACTTGATTTTGGGAAGCTGGCAGGAAATCGTCTTGCTTATTAATGATAGGATTTGGTTAAAAATGGCCATTGGGACTGCAGAGATTGCCGTTGCTAAGCAATAGGGTTACGCTTTACAACTCAGTGCTTAGCAGCTGAAGTTCCGGTCCCAGTTGCTTGTAAGTTGAGGACTATTTCTATTTCTAGGGTGTATTTCTAGGGTATTACTACTACCACTGCCCAACCCTGCCCTATTGCTGCGCTGCTGTCTCCTGGCAGTGATAGCAGTAGAAGTCACACTTTGTTTTGCCGTTGAAAGTCTCCGTGTCTAGTACAATCCTAATTGTGAGCAGTCCATTGTAAAAACGCCATCCTATGAAGCTGGCCAAAGCTGTAGCAGTTTCATAGCATTTTAATGAAAGCATTTCTCCAACTGAAGAACAGGGAGCAGAACAATTCAGCTTCCTTTCTTTAAAAAAAAAAAAAATCTGTCGTTCTTGCACAGAAAGAGCATCAAACTGACGGAGAGGTTCCCATTGGAGCTGGAACTCAACATGGCAAAGGGGAGGATGGGAGAAGAGAGATGATCACCCCTGCTCTTCGAGAGGCACTCACAAAGCAAGGTGATGGGGTTTCAGTGCAGGGGCAACCTACGCTGATTGTTATTATAATTAGTGTATTTATTGTAGCTATTATTGGTGTTTTAAATTCAGTCATTCAATTTTATTTACAGCCCAAAGGTCCAGGACAAGTTACAAACATAATTTAAACTTGGCATTATATCAAATGGAATAACAAGTAATTTTTTTAATAAATATTACTTAAGACTCCAGCTCATTGATTTGTTATTAAAAGCCTTGTTTTTATAGTCATAGTTAAAAATCTGGCTGCTTGGGATTTTCATTTGCAAGTAAAAATTTTGTATATTCAGAAGAATCTCTTCCTGGTTTAGATTTTAAAATAGCCCAGGTAACTTTCTTCCAAAACTTTTATAAAATTCACAATGCAGTAAAATATCATCCGCTATTTTAGGGTTCCATTAGGGGGCAAAATCTTTGAGATGGGAATTTTTTAAAATCTACCATATACCGGTAACGTATTTGATGACAACTCATTGAATTCGGCTTTCAAAAAGGCTATTCTGTATTCAAATATTCAGGTAGTTCAAACATAATTCTCAATGTTGCAGGTGAGCACAATTTAAATGTTTTAGATGATTGTTAGCTACTGGAGTTGTATGTTGAAATGGGTGGCCATGTAAGTCTTTTTAAAGATTGACAGACAGATTTGTGTAAGCAGGGGAAGGGACACAACATTTGCAGACATATTCCATAATATTCCCCAGACTTATTTTCAAGCAAGCATCTCTTTGTATGTTATGTTATGTTCAGAAATTGAGCAGCTACAGGAACACAAGCTTGGATATTGCAAGAATTTGGGGAGTTGGTGTAGTGGTGCAGTTAGGCCTTATTATGAGGAAGCCTGAGGCTCAGACACTTTCTATGAAGCTCATTGAATACTTTGACTCTGAGACTGTTCTTCAGTGGGGAACCACAACTGGCAGGACAAACATCTGCGTATAATTAGGGAGCAGACCCCACACTCATTTGCACTGATGGTGTTATCTAGTCAGGTAATGACTCTGAGCTTGTTTTCTGCAAGCAAACAACAAGCTCAGACACTACAAAGGTCTCCACGGTTGAATCCTGAGCTACATATTTTCTATTGGAACTGTTCTTTCTCCTGGTCTATTGTGCAGGGCTGCTGTGAGGATAAAATGGTTGGGAGACCCATTCCTATGGATGAAACTAAATTAAAAATTCACTTTATTGCAGTGTTTCTCAACCGTGCAAACTTTTAAGATGTGTGGACTTCAACTCCCAGAATTCCCCAGCCAGCATCAACACATTTTAAAGTTGCCAGGGTTAAGAAACACTGCTTTATTGTAAGAGTAGTCAGATGGAGACAGACCAATTAAATGGGCAGGTTTATATTCTTTTGTTTGTTTTGTTTGTTTGTTTTTGTCTTCAAGTCAATCTTGACTCCTGACAACTATTTGGACAACTCCCTGCTGTTTTCTTGGGAGCTCATTTGGAAGTAATTGCCCTTTCCTTCTTCCTAGGGCGGAGAGAGACTGACTGATCCAAGGTCATTTAGCTGATTTTGTGCCTAAGGCTGGATTAGAATTCTCCCACATTTCTAACCCAATGCCTTCACCCTACATCAAAATGGCTCTCTCATATAGCGTGCTAAACCATAATTTTATTGACCATAGTTTATTGAACTGAGCCATAAATCATGGTTTTCACAGCATTAAAAACAATATAATCATATAAATAGTCAAAACCAAATAAACCACCTTGTGCTTACTGGAGCTGACTTCGAAGAAAAGTGTTTGCTTATATATTTGATAGCCCATCAAGATCTTTACGGCCATTTCTTTCTGCTATAATATCATTCAAACTAAAACAAAAAACCTCCTTTTTCATTCAGGTTATAGATTAATTGGGAGCCATTCTGGAGTGAAGCTTTGCCGATGGACAAAGGTGCTGCTTTTCTTTTCCAATCAATTTTGAAATTCATTTATTTATAACATTTATTGGCCGCCCATCTTACCATAGGGTAATTCTGGGCGGCTTACAGTTATAAAAATATATCTATACATGTACAATTAAAACATAAATAATTAAAATCAAACGTTAACACCTAAGGAAACATGGGGAGGAGGGGGGCGGAGTGCAGAGAGGCGGGATCTGTCGTTACTAGATCAACCACCTCTACTGCGCTGCTTCCCCACTGGGGTCCCAAGCTGACTGGAGAACCAGGTCTTTAGGCCCTTATGAAAGGATAGGAGGGTTGGGACCAACCTCACATGGGGTGAGGGCAAGATGTTCCAGCAAACAGGAGCAATAGCAGAGAGGGCCCTCCTCCTGGACCCCGCCAACCGGAATAATCAGGCTGACGGGACCCGTAACAGGCCTCTTCTGCCGGCACGAGTGGGATGGGTCAATCCCAGTGGAGTGAGACAGTCCCTCAAGTAACCTAATCATGATGGTGATAACAATAGTGTCTTAATACAAAAACATATAGGACTGTGTATAATAATAACAGGTCTCTCCCAATCTCACGCCCTCCAGATGAATTTGGAGGGCAACTAAAATAAGTGAATCTGGCTCCTCAGAGGCACAACTTCCCTATGGTGGGTTTTATATTCATCACAGTGTAACCGAGGAAAAGCTGAAAATGCTTTAAATAAATTAATGGTAATAAAAAGAAAATGCAGAAATAAATTTATATTAATTATCACAATGTTCCCTCCTTTATAGTATTGAGATAGTTGTAGATTTTTAATTCAATTGAATTTATTAGATTTGTTATGTCCTCCCACTCCTGGACGATTTCATGATTTTATTTCACCCAGCCATTCCTAATTAAGTGTTATTGGTGTGCATTGCGGTGCAATATCTATTGTTATTTTGTATATATTTAATGCGTTTCAGTCCACCCATTGTTTTTTGAGGAGGAGGGGCCATAAAAACTGTAAAATAATAATAATAATTTGGTGATACGACTTTGCGGTTAGGAGGGTCTGCATTCAGCTTCTGTGGGATCCCTTCGCTTTATTTAGTGATGGCTCCATATTGCAGAATACTTTTTTTCTCCAGTAGAGAACATACCATTTAACATTTAGTGCCAGCAAGAATTTATTACTATTTTTAAATTTGGTTTATATTCTACCTTTCTTCTCATTCCAAAATGGCATGTAATATATTATAGTTTAAGAATAATTTAGATTGGTAAAAATAAAATATGATGTATAAGGTAAATGCTTGTAATAGCAACACCATCTTGAGACAACTGTTATTTATTTTGTTGTTCTTCACATTTGTCTGATAGTCAATGCTTCGTGGAAGAGGAGGCTGTTACAAGCACACCTTTTATGGCATTGAAAGTCACCGCTGTATGGAAACCACACCGAGTTTGGCTTGTGCTAATAAATGTGTCTTCTGTTGGAGGTAAAGATCTGGGACTGAATATTTTTTTAGCAAAAATGTTAACATGTTTGTGCCTCCAAGTCAGTGTTGATTTCTGGTGACTGCCTGGACAAGTCCCTGCAGTTTTCTTGGCAAGATTTTAGGAAGTAGTTTACCGTTGTGTACTTCCTAGGGCTTGACTGGACCAAGGTCACCCAATTGGCTTCATGCCTAAGGCAGGACTACAGCTCATAGTCTCCTGTTTTCTAGCCTGGTGCCTTAACCATTACACCAGACTTGCTGTCCAGGATTGAGTCTACCAAAGGCCAGATTTTCAAAAAAGCATTGCTTTAATTTTGTTAGTCCTACACTGCCAGATTAATTCTCAGGTACATAGCATTATTTTTTAATTATATATTTTTATTTTTCAGACACCATACAAATCCTGTTGGGACAGAGTGGCGATGGAAGATGGACCAGCCAGAGATGATCTTGCAGGAAGCCATTGAGAACCATCAGAATTTGATCAAACAGTTCAAAGGTGGGTGAGGATCCTATGCATGTGATTTTTGTTTTAGTAATTGGATCTTGAATCTTTTAGTGACTGACATATGAGAGAAGAGAGCCTCTTTTAGATGTTTCTATTACATCAGAGCTTCAGGTTTTTATTTCATCCTAAGTACAAATGATTATATTGGTCATCAGATAACCGCCCGGCCACCCTCTTCAGGGTGACCCGCTCCCTCCTTCAACTGAGGGGGGGGAGGATCCCCTGGTGGGGAGGGCCGAGGATTTTGCACAATATCTGAATGATAAAGTCGCTCGGATCCGGGAGGGGTTGGACTCCGACTGGGTGCCCCAGGGGGAGGTGGAGAGAGCAGGTCCTGAGATGATTACATGGGAGGAGTTTGACTCTGTGGCTCCCGAGGATGTGGACAGGATCCTGGGGAGGCTGAATGCGACCACATGTTTATTGGATCCGTGCCCCTCCTGGCTGGTACTGGCGGCTCGGGAGGGTACACGAGCCTGGCTCCAGGGAATTATAAACGCTTCTTTACGGGAGGGTGTCTTCCCCGCGACCTTAAAGGAGGCGGTG
>NW_015386865.1:376375-389281 GCF_001527695.2 Protobothrops mucrosquamatus | reverse complement strand
AGCGGGACTGGCCTAGGGTAATTTTTAAGAGGGGTTTTTAGAGGAGTTTTTAATTATATTTTAAATTAGACAAGTTAAATATTTCATTTTAATTAATTTTAAATTTTGTGTTGTTATTGGTGTTTTTAATTGATTGTCAGCCGCCCTGAGTCCGCAAGGAGAAGGGCGGGATATAAATTCGAACAATAAATAAATAAATTAATTAATTAATAACTGCATCATTTAGCAACAGAAATTTGGGCTCAATTGTGGTTGTAAGTATATTATTATTATTATTATTATTAACAAGAACAATAACAATAACAACAACAACAACAACAACAACAATAATAATAATAATACAGTTGGAAGGGACCTTGGAGGTCATTTAGTCCAACTCCCTGCTCAGGCAGGAAACCCTATACCATTTCAGACAAATGGCTGTCCAGTCTCTTCTTAAAAACTTCCAGTGTTGGAGTATTCACAGCTTCTGGAGGCAGGTTGTTTCACTGATTAATTGTTCTAACTGTCAGGAAATTTCTCCTTAGTTCTAGGTTGCTTCTCTCTTTGTGATTAATTTCCATCCGTTGCTTCTTGTCTGCTTTGGAGGATAGCTTGACTCCCTCTTCTTTGTGGCCACCCCTGAGATACTTGAACACTGCTATCATGTCACCCCTAGTCTTTCTCTTCATTAAACTAGACATACCCAATTCCAGCAACCGTTCCTTATATGTTTTAGGAACGGTTGCTGGAATTGGGTATGTCTAGTTTAATGAAGAGAAGGACTAGGGGTGACATGATAGCAGTGTTCCAGTATCTCAGGGGTGGCCACAAAGAAGAGGGAGTCAACCTGTTCTCCAAAGTCAAAGACTACACATACTTCAAAGTTGAGGACTACATGTACTTTTGTGACATGGAGTCACAAAAGGAGTGTAGAGAGGGGGAGATGGGTTGCCTGCAGTCTTCTGGCCCTGAATTATTCCACTGCTGCAAACTATTCTCACCATTCTGGTTGGAAATGACTTTATTCTGTTTTTAGGAGTCCCCGGCGTGAGAAATGATCGTTTCAGAGAAGGGATGGAGGCCAAGCATTGTGCACTGTCTCTTGTTGGGGAGCCAATCATGTACCCACAGATCAACCAGTTCCTAAAGCTGCTGCATCATCGCAATATTTCAAGTTTTTTGGTTACAAATGCACAGTTTCCAGAGGAAATTAGGTGATAATCCTAAGAAATTGTACCTCTTCCTTCCCATTTGTTGGTGCTGCAAAGAGATTGGATAGCCATTTGTCTGAAATCATATGAGGTTTCCTGCCTGAGCAGGGGGTTGGACTAGAAGAGACCTCCATGGTCCCTTCCAACTTTGTTATTCTGTTACTTCAGCCTACAGTTGGGATAGTGTGCTGAGAGATTCATTGTGAAAAGTAGGCAGGCCAGAGATACAGTAATGGCTGGAGTTTGGAGAATAACTAGCTCTGAATGAATTTAAAATTAAATTAACTTAATTAAATACAGTTGGTGTGATTATTTCCTTAGTTAATACTTTCTCCCATCTGTCTCTCTGAAAATTGTAAATTGAAAGTCATGTTTGGAGAGACTGTGGAGCACAAGGATTTTGGAGGGTACATATGGCCTCAAAGTTTACGTTTTTAATTTAGTCTCTATCATGCTAGATGCCCAAAGTTAGATAAGAACAGCTTTGTATATCCACACTACCCCACTTTGGACCTCAATGTCACACGTGCTCTTGGAAATAATTTGAAATCCAGAGCAGCTGCCATCTAAAATATATTGAATTTTAGCTTTTTTTCCCCTAAAAAACTTGAGTAGCAATATTCCAGTTTTAGAGCTTTCACTGTTGCCTCACAAACAGGAACCTCCAGCCTGTCACACAGCTGTATGTCAGTGTGGATGCCAGCACCAAAGATAGTCTGAAGAAGATTGATAGACCTCTCTTTAAAGACTTTTGGCAGCGGTTTCTAGATAGCTTGCAAGCCTTAGCTGAAAAGGTATGGCATTCAACTTATGTTTGGTTCCCTCTTGACACTGAAGTAATAGTGGGAAAGGTTGTGGTTCTTGTATGTGATCATAATGTCATCAAAACCTTTACAAATTACATTCTTTAAGTCCAAAGTTCAGATTACAATGAACTGTCATAGTTAAAATAAATGTGTACTCAGATTGATTGGCTTAGTGCTCTTTTCAGTTGAAAGCCTGATGCTAAATTCAGCACCACTCCTGCTGGAATGTACTCCTGCTCATATCCTTTTATTTGTATGTACTACTATTGCATGTTGTAATTGAAAACTGCTCTCTCCCAAATTTTTTAGAAACAGCGCACTGTATACAGATTAACACTGGTGAAAGCTTGGAATGTGGAGGAGCTGAAAGCTTATTCAGATTTGGTGTCTCTTGGCAAGCCAGATTTCATAGAAATTAAGGTGAGGTGTTGATTGTTAGGGTGGGCCCTTCTTGCTTCCCACATTTGACCTTTCTTGTGAGTTCATTGTTTTTCAGATAAATGTATGATAAATGACAAATTTGACTAGGCCTGATTCCAAATACTTCCACAAAACGTTTTAGGGCAGATTTTGCTTTTCAGTCTATACCCTGCCCCTTTAATCTACATTCTACATGACTCAGTCTGTACCCTTCCCCCTTGTTTTACATTGTACATAACTAACTCTGAATTAAAAGGCTTTGCCAAGTAGCCTATGAATTCATGGCGGAAGAACATTAGCCCACATGATAGAGAACATTCAGGTTCAGAGGCAGCACTACTCGCTGAGGACAGACAATGTGAAGGTTTGTTACTTTTATGCCCTGCTTGTAAGGTTCTTGGGAATATCTGCTTGGACCTTTCAAGACTTCCAGCTGAATCTGTGGAGACTGGATAGAAAAAGAGCAGGGCCAACCTGCAGATTCATTTTCTACCCAGTTTGAAATCCTTCCTATGTTGAACTGAAAAATCATTCTTAAGCCAGCGTAATATTAAGATGTGATATTTTGAAACAGGTAGTCTTCAACTTATGACCGTAATTGAGCCCCCAATTACGGTCATTAGTTGTGAAAGTCTTTAAACAGTTCACTTGGTTTTATGACTTTTTTTGTGGTTGTTAAGTGAACATGGTGGTTGTAAAGCAAACCCATTGTTCACTGTGGGATGGGGTTTTTTGCTGGAAACCAGAAGTAAATGCCTGTTTACAGCAACAACATAAATCGCAGTCACATGACCGGGAGCCACTGCAAATGCCCATAAATGTGGGCCAATTGCTGACTTCCTAAAAAGTGGTCACATGACTGTGGGAGGGAATGGCCAGCGTAACTTTGAATCCAGATCATAAGTTGCTTTTTTGGAGTCCTCATAACTTCAGTTACATAAGTCAAGGATTGCCCTCACTGCTGTTTACCTTTCCTTCTCCAGCTTTTTTTCCTTTATCATTTGCTTATAGACTGTAAGCCTGAGATGAGAAATAACTTTATATTGACCTGTAATTAATTAATTTAAAGAATGGGAGGATCCCTACAGGAATGTTGTTAGTTGCGAAGTCGTGTCCGACCCATCGCGACCCCATGGACAACGTTCCTCCAGGCCTTCCTGTCCTCTACCATCTTCTGGAGTCCATTTAAGCTCACGCCTACTGCTTCAGTGACTCCATCCAGCCACCTCATTCTCTGTCGTCTCCTTCTTCTATTGCCCTCAATCTTTCCCAGCATTAGGCTCTTCTCCAGTGAGTCCTTCCTTCTCATTAGGCGGCCAAAGTACTTGAGTTTCAACTTCAGGGTCTGCCCTACAGGAATAGAAATTGTGATTTTTTAAGCCTCTCATGACTGTGGGATGCTGGGAGAGAGAGTTTAGGACTACATCTGACTTACAGGCTGTTTATGGTTGTTGCAGCCATCAGATTGCTGATCCCTGTTAGAAACAGCAGTCACCCACAAACATGTACAATGTTGTTTTTCAAGGGCTCTAATCTTGTGGTTGCTTATGGCTGCTTTCTTCTGGTTATACCTTAAAAATAATTCTACTCGTTCAGTAATTTGTAACATTACTGCACTAGATGCCAATATGTTCTTTTAGGAAAAAAAATTCAAAAAACGAATTTGAGTAAAGTCTAGGGCTCTAATCTTAAGAAAATGTTTCCTCAACAGGGTGTGACATACTGTGGGGAAAGCTCAGCCAGCAGTCTCACCATGGCCAACGTCCCTTGGCATGAAGAAGTGAAGCGTTTTGTGCAAGATCTGGCTGACCTCCTCCCAGACTATGAAATTGCCAGCGAACACGAGCACTCCAACTGTCTCCTCATTGCCCACAAAAAGGTAATTCTAAGCCTCTTTGAGTCATTTCCCAAAACTTTTGGGTTAGGAAGATTTAAATATTCATTATTAGCACTGTAGGCTCATTTTCAGCTGCACAGACAGTCTCTGACTTACAACCATTCGTTTAGCAATCAATTCAAAGTTACAATGGCACCGGAAAAAATAATAATTTATGACTAGCTTTTGCACTTTATGACCAGTGCAACATCCACACAGTCATGTGATTAAAATTATGGTGTTTGACAACCAGCACATATTTAGCAATAGCATTTAGACTTATATACTGCTTCACGGTGCTTTACAGCCCTCTCTAAGCGATTTACAGAATCTGCATATTACCCCCAACAATCTGGGTCCTCATTTTACCAACCACGGAAGGAAGGAAGGCCAAGTGAACCTTGAGCCAGTCAGAATCAAACTGCAGGCAGTTGGCAGAGTCAGCCTGGAGTACAGCTTTCTAACCACTGCACCACCACGACTCTTCACATTTACAGTGTTTGCAGCATTCTGGGGTTCATTCGATCACCATTTGCAACCTTCCTGACCAGTTTTCAGCAAGCAAAGTCAATGGGGGAAGCCAGGTTCACTTTAACAACCGCATGATTCACTTAACAGCTTCAGTGATTTGCTTAACAGTTGTGGCAAGAAAGATAGTAAATTCGGGTGTGATTCACTTAACAATCACTTTGTTTAGCAATGGAAATTCTGGTCTCAGCTGCGGTCGTAAATTGAGGACTATCTAATGATCATGAAGGTGCTTTATGACTATTATAAACAATAAAAACAAACATTTTTAAAATAAGGATGCTAATGTTTTTGAGCCACAGGCCTCTTCAGGATTCAGGCCATGTTATTGGTTGCTGTAAAAGGTTGCTATGACTTTGCCAGTTTGCCACAGGCTGTCCTCTTTGGTGGGGCCAATCTCAAAATACTTATTTAACAGAAGGGCATTCTAGTCAGATGGTTTCATATTACTCTTTCTAGTCCCGCAGGATACTTTCTATCAGCTCAGCTTCTTCCATTTTTTTTCCTGGGTAAACAAACATATTTCTAACAATGCTGACTACCAGCATTTTTTTTTAATCTAAGGCCTGCCAGATCTGTGATTGATTGCTATTTGGAAAATTTAAATCCAAAGTTAAATGAGGCAAAGATCCTAGATATGTGGTCACAGTGACATCTTTGGATACTATGTGAGGGAGTCCAGCATTCAAGTCACAACAAGTATAAATTTAACAATGGGAATTGCAAAAGTGAGGTAAAAGAGCAGTTAAAATAATAGGTATGTATGAATATTTCAAAATTGGAAATCTAATCCATCCAAGAAAAACGTGTGATGCTCCTGTTCTCCAAATGAGAAGAGATTCCCAGTCTTTTGAGCCACTTCTGGAAGTTCTTTGCTCCTTACCCATGACAATCAACCAGTGGAACAGCTTACCCCCAGAAATCGTGGGTGCTCCATCACTGGAAATTTTCAAGAAGAAACTGGACAATCACCTGTTTGGGATGGTATAGGTTCTCCTGCTTGAGCAGGGGGCTGGACTAGAAGACTTCAAAGGTCCCTTCCAGCTCTATTCTATTCTAATCAAAAATCTCTGCTTGGTAGAGCAGGCTGTACTAATTTGTAACATCTGAGTAAAGAGCAGAGTTAGGGAACTTGTATAGAATTGAGATGCATACTTACTGATCTATGACCATTAAAAAGGTTAGATTTGATATACTTATTAGGATCTGGAAGTGGAGGGAAGTGGGAGAGATTAACTCACTAGAAGTCTTAGTATCCATAGACATTGCTTTAAGGCTGTCCATTATATCTAAGAGACGCTCAATAAACTTGGCTAGATCACACATCACACTAAAGAAAGATTTAATTGTGGTTTTTTGAAGAAAAAAATGGCTGGGCTGACACTAATCCAAACAAGAAACAGTATTATTGTTCAGTACAGTCTTCTCCACTCTTTCTGTCTTCCAGATGTGTGGATTTTAGCTCATAGAATTCTTAGCAATGGTCATTCAACTGGGGAGTTCTGGGGATTAAAACCACTACACATGGAGAGTGACCAGCTTGGAGAAAAGCTGAGTGTGTTGTTTCAGTTTTGTCTGAATCAATATATTATAGTAAACATCTTTAGAACAAACATTTCTTTAAAAAAAAACAACAACCCACCCCTCTGTATCACAATTATACATCTGCTTTTTCCTTTAGTTCAAGATCGAAGGGAAATGGCACACCTGGATTGACTATGATCGCTTTCAAGAATTGGTCCATGAATATGAACAGAGTGGAGGAATTAAAACATTCACTTCTGCTGACTATGTAGCACTGACTCCTCCTTGGGCAGTGTTTGGAGCTAAGGAAAGAGGTTTTGACCCAATGGATACAAGATTTCAACGAAAAAACAAAATAAAGGACATCTCTGGATGCTGACAACTTTAAAATTGGACCATTTGTGAGCCAGAGCTAGGATATAACCAGAATTTTTGGTTTGTACACTAACATCAGAAAGTGTTGAATAAAAGTTGAGATTTCCATTTCTCTTGGGGCTATCCAAAGTGGGTTTTTTTCTTTTTTTTTTCTTATTCTACCCAAAGGAAAATAGTAAGTTATATGCTTTTTAAAAGGCAGGTAGATGCTATTAATTTATTCTTCTCAAATCTCTCAGTGAGAGATACAGGTAGACCTTGACTTATGATCATAACTGAGCCAGGAATTACATCTGTCGTAACTTTGAACTGCCTCTTAAGACAGTGGTTCTCAACCTGTGGGTCGGGACCCCATTTGGGGTCGAGCGACTATTTCATGGGGGTCGCCAAGCAAGGCTGTCCGCCATTTTTTTTGTCCGCCATTTCCCCCCCTTTTCCGGTGGGTGCCTTACCTCCCTTGGGCTAGGCCAGCTGGTGGTCGGCCTGCTCCGTCTCTGCCGCTTTCCAGCTACGCCTCGGCCGGCGCAGGGGGCGGAACCACGCATGGGCGGCGCTCCCGGGCAGGGAAAGTCCTCGACTTACGAGCGGTTTAGTCCTCGACTTACGAGCGGTTTAGTCCTCGACTTACGACCGGTTGGGGTTGCGGCATTAAAAAGGTTGAGAACCACTGCTCTAAGAAACTGATTGAGTGAGCACTACCTGTAATTTCAGTTTCCACCCATATGCATACTCCTTATTTTTCCATTTCTCATTCTAATCCAGGAGTGGACAGCTGTGCCCTTTCAGCGCTACAATTTTTGCAGTCTTCACAGCACCCAGAATGGGCATGGCCCACATTTTGTAATCTATTTTTGTCTATTCATGTGGCATGATCATCTGTGTCCCCTTCAAGCCACCCAAAATAAAAAAATGCACCCCGTTTTCCTAATTAAGGGTTCCCTTGCGATCAGCGATATATCTTGAGTCCTATCTGTGGACTCCAGACATAAAACTATTTTTATTTTCTTCCGTAAAAGTACCCGAAAAGATTGTTAAATCACGCAAAACTTGAACGTGAAGGGATTTTCCTGTTTCTTTAGATATCTGTTGCAACAATCCTTATGTGCTGTGCACCTGGCATGAAGTGACCATCTAAAAATGTTTGAAAAGAGCTGCAGCCACCGTGGCCCAGTGGTGTGTGTGGGCAACCTATATTAAATTGAAATACACCTCTCTTTTTGCTAGAAATTTAGCTACAATAAATTAAAAACAAAAAGTATCCGATCTCTTGGTGTGTGGATATTTTTGCTCTCATCTGTGAATGCAGCAGTCTAGGATTAAAACCTGTATCTATATATTTTTCAGTGTTTCTCATGGATCCATCAATGTGGTGTTAAATACTGGATTGCTTTGTTAAAATTATTATTCTTTTCCTTAATAGTTTCTGCCCTAATTAGTATTTTTTAAATTTATATATACCTTTTGATACCTGCTTTACAAAAAGGTTTTAAAATTTTGAAAGCAAACAAAATAAAAATCTAAATTTCATACCTACCTTTGTGACTCTCAAGTAAAATGACAATCCATTTTATTATTATTATTGTATTATTTATGGAATGGTGGTAGCACATGCAATAATTTAGATTGACAAGGGTTCTGCCTAAGGTTACATATAGTCTGTCTTTTTACTGATGGGATAAGACATCCTTCCCCAGGTGGTGTCCACCAAATTTGTTGAAACTACAACTCCCAGAATTCCTTGGCAGTCATTGGGGAATACATTTGGAGGGTACCAGACTGGGAAAGGCTGGTATAAGATATGACAATTCCCTTTCTGCAAATACCTTAAGACAGCGGTTGGCCATTTAGCATCTGCAGATATCTTTTTCACCTCCCCTGTTTAGTCAAAAAAAGGATTTTATAACCTTGGGGGCCCAGAGGAATTCTGTTAAAAAAACAACAACACAGGACTTTCAATGGTAGCTGATTTACACCAAAGCAAAAACAACTCAAAATTCCAAACCTGCCCATTGTGCTTGAAACCACAAAAGAAAAAAATGTATTTTATATTGAAAGTCAAAGTAGTTATAACTATGAGGGGGAAAAAACAAAGCATCTTTATAATAAGCGTTCAAGCTGTGGATTCCCGAGAAGACTTAATCAGTGACTTGTGAAAAAAATAGGAAGGTTACAATTGATTTTTTGGGACTATTTCATGGTAAAGGCAATAGAAAAAAATAGAATGAAAGGAAAATAGTGGGACTGTACAGTGTGTGGGATTTGAAGTTTAAAATACGCGTTTGGAGTGCAGAGGGAGTGCATATAACAACTCTCTGTGATCCCTTAAACCAGGGGTAGGCAACCTTGGCTCTTTTATGACTCGTGGCTGGCTCAGGAATTCTGGGAATTGAAGTCCACGAGTCATAAAAGAGCCAAGGTTGCCTACCCCTGCCTTAAACCAAAAATACCTTGTCCTGAGATTGCATGCTATTATGCAGGGCAGCCATTCAATCCACTAGAACCAGTTTGGCCTAGCAGTTAAGACATCAGACTAGAAACCAGGAGACTTGGACTGAGTTCTAGTACCGCCTTAGGCATGAAAATCGGCTGTGTGACTTTGGGCCAGTCCTCTCTCAGCCTAAGCCATAAAATGTCATATGCTGAACACAGTTATTTTCTACAATAAGGTTTAGTGCTGTTTAATATTTAACTTTGGAATCACCAAGTTCAAGTTTCTAATATACAGCTAGAGGGATTTAAATTATTTAAAAGAAATAGACCAAATAAAAGAGGAGGTGGAGTTGCACTATATATAAGAAATAACTACATCTCTACAGAAATAGAGCACAACATTGATGAAAACTGTCTTGAATACATTTGGGTCAATATACATAAAAGGGGGGAAATGACATGTATACAGGCCACCCAACCAGAGGAAATAATAGATGAACCTTTTGCTAGTCAGCTAATTAAGGTATGTAGGAAGCACATCACAATAGTAATGGGGGACTTTAACTACCCTGACATCAACTGGGAGGCAAACACTGCACCAAGTGAAAGATCAAACAGGTTCCTGACAAACCTAGCAGATAACTTTGTGTCCCCAAAAGTAGAGAACGGAACTAGGGGATCAGCCATATTGGATTTAATTTTCACTAATAGAGATGAAATGATAGAAAGTGTTGAAGCTACAGGAACCTTGGGGGAGTGATCATACAATATTGGAATTCAACATTATGCAAGCACAAGCAATAGAACAAAGTCAAACTAGAGTCTTGGATTTTAAGACAGCTAATTTCAATGAACTTAGAGTTGGGAAGGATTCCATGGATGAGAATCCTCAAGGGGAAAACAACTCAAGAAGCTTAGGAAAGTGGGATTATAAAAGCCTAGTCTAGCACAATACCAATGAAGAAAAATAACAGCTCTCAAAAGAAACCAGCAAGGCTGCATAAAGAATTCTCTGATAAATTGAAAGACAAAAAGGACAAGTATAAAAAGTGGAAAGAGGTGCACATAACTAAGGCAGAATATCGGTATGCTGCAGCTGCCAAAAAAGCCAACACAATTCTAGGCTGCATTAACAGGGATAGAATCAAGATCAGGTGAAGTGTTAATACCACTTTATAATGCTTTGGTAAGATTATACTTGGTTGCCACGATGTAAAAAAGATGTTGAGATTCTAGAAAGAGTGCAGAGAAGAACAACAATGCTGATTAGGGCACTGGAGGCTAAAACAAAAACGGTCGCTGGAATTGAGTATGTCCAGTTTAATGAAAAGGACTAGGGGTGACATGATAGCAGTGTTCCAGTATCTCAGGTTGCTACAAAGAAGAGGGAGTCAAGCTATCTTCCAAAGCACCAGAAGGCAGGAGCTGATGGAAACTAATCAGAGAGAAGCAACCTAAAACTAAGGAGAAATTTCCTGACAGAACAATTAATCAGTGGAACAACCTGCCTCCAGAAGCTGTGAATGCTCCAACACTGGAAGTTTTTAAGAAGAGATTGGACAACCATTTGTCTGAAATGGTATAGGGTATCCTGTTATTCTGTTAAAAGGAGTTATGTTTTTGGCAATGATACCTAAGATTATGGGTGTTATAACCAATACTTGGGAAGGTCACCAGATGAGAGGATACCTGCACTAAATGCTCACAAATAAGCTTTTGACTCTTTTAACTTTGATGCTGCTAATGTCATCTAGTTACTATATAGAAAATAAAAGACTAATCTGGTATAATTCATCCTTCAGTAATTGCCTCCCTTATAGCAGCTGGCCAACGGTGCTTTCCCATAAAGGATAGCAGCTGGCCAATGGTGCTTTCCCACAAAGAAGGAAATAGAAGGAATTTTTAACTGCTCTTTTACCTTATGCTTTTTCCTCATTTGGTTTTTGTGATTACTATTCAGCCCAGTTTGAATTTGTCATTTTAAAGAATTCTCATGAAGTATTTTATTTGGTGGTTATCTTAACATAGTGTAAGGTTTTCCACTTAGCCTCACAACTGCCCCAGCATTACTCAGGAATTTAAAAGAGCCAAAGAAACTCCTGAGTCGAGGTTTCAGCAAGCAAACAACTTTTATTTTGATCAAAATAGAGTTGGGTGACCCCATCTCTCTTCGTGGCTGGTAGAGAGATGAAGGCAACAACCAGAAAAGATGTCTTCCACCTTTTNTGGTACTAGGCATAAGATGGCACAAAAAAATAATTCCTAGATGATGACTCACACAGCAACCCAGGCTCCATCCGTAACTCCTTTTCCCCCTCCCCTTACTGTGCTCTTTTCATATAAGCAATCACCTATACCTAAAGCATGAAGCCCTTACTTTTCCAATATATATATAAAGCATCTGATCAAGCAATTAACTACAAAACAATGATTACAAAATAACAAAACAATGATTACATGATAACACTATAAGTATCAATATAAAATGGTTACTATATATAAAATAAATGCTAATGTCAAACTTAAACATACTAAAATCATAAGCACAATAAAATCCCTTCACTAGTTTAAGATAAGCTTTACTGTCACTTTTTTCCGTGAACACAATGACACACATTAAAAATAATATATATATTATCACAATGTAACATCCTACTTTGTGCCTATCAAATTCCTACTCTAGCTATTATTGTATTTAATGAGAATGTAAGGTATAGTCCAGGATCTTGGTAATTAGAAGACAAACTTTTGAAAATGCGTTTATTAAATTTCTGCATTTCTCATCTCACCTAAGTGACTGGGCAGTTTACAACATCCTAATAACTTTGCAATAACATTTCTTTACCAAAGTCAAACTAGAGTGGGTTGGTGCTATACTTCCATATTATGTCTCTTAATATTCCCATAACTCTGTGAACTTCCTGTTTTATATTAAACATTGCCGAAGTCTCATTGGCCTGCTTTTCGTTAAAATGATAGCTGCCTTAGAGATGCCTTATTAGGTGGCCTTTATTGCCTTAGAGCCTGCTACATATCATACCCAACAAGGAAAAAAAGCTCAAAACAAGAATAGTACAGTACTGGCTTCAATTTGCATATCAAATCAATGAAATTAACGTTTTACTATCCTATTTCTTAGGGCACAATCCAAGCTTTGCGATTGCCTGGGATTAGATAGTTTAGCAAAGTGACATCAACACAACTTTGGGGAGCTATTGTTGGATCCCGGGCCCCCGATGATACGTAAAGACCTTGCACAGCCTGAGCTTCTGTTGTTTTCTGAATTTCCATTTTACACAAAGTCCCTCGTATCAGGCTATTTCTGAGCACATTTGATCTCCTTAACACATTTGATCTGCCCACCCCACCCGCTACGATGGTTGGGACTCGCAGACTATCCTAAAGGCCCCATTCTGCTTTCCTTTAGAAATTCAGGGAAAAACGCCTTACTTTCTTACAAAACTTGCTGAGAAGGGGTTTTAATGGAGAACAGACTGGATTTGGCTTTTTAAATATAACCAATTATTATTTCATAGCAACGATCTACCTAAGCTGTTTTAGAGTCTGTAGAATCAGGCAGCAGCAATACACGTGTCTGTAAAATAACAAAAGCCAACTTTAAGATCGTTTAAACTTATATCCTGCCTAATTTCTGCTACTCCGAAGTCTCCGATAAAGCCTGCTGCTCCTTTGGGCGCACAAACAAGCATTTGAAAAGCAACGCAGATGGAGATGGGTGGTATAAGATTCCCAG
>NW_015386865.1:371130-372960 GCF_001527695.2 Protobothrops mucrosquamatus | reverse complement strand
GGGGGGGGGGCTGGCGTGCTATGGTCCATGGGGCCACAAAGAGTCAGACACAATTTAGTGACTGAACAAGAAGTGATTAGCCAAGTCCCTGATGATGTTTTTAATGTTTATCTCTGCAGGGATGCAGAGATGTTTGCTTTTGCATTGTGCTAGCCTAGTGCTTCAATACATAATGCCAGGATGAGGGTAAAGGTCTGTGTGTGTTTATCAGTCCCAGAGCCCACCCAATGCTGATTTCGGCCTAGAGAGAGTGGTTTCTCAGCTAGTTTCTATGACTAAGGGAAAACTAGAAGCTGAAGTCTCCCTGTTACTATTCTAGCACTTAATCACAACTTCCTGCTGGTTCTCAAGTCCATAATAATTTTATCTGATTTATTTATGCAATGTATTGCTTGTCCCCAAGGGATTGATGCATTATATCTCCTCCTTTGCATTTCTCACCATTGACATCATGAGCTTTTTTTACACACACCCTTTTATTGACCCATGGCAACCTCTTCGGTTTGGCATTTAAAGGGAGGAAACCAAAATCAAATATCCTTTTCTGGAATCTTGAATCAGTCAGGAAATACCTTAGACAAATAGCAGATTTGCAACAAATTCTATACTGGGTGGTGGTGGGTGGATAACCTTGATCAGGTATACTCTAGTTGATAAATAACTGTTGTTAATAGGAAAGAATATTTGTAGCTCAGTTGTAACATGTAACTGAAGCCATGTTCTGGGGAGTAAACCTTTGGAGTCTTTAGTGCTGAGTTTCGTTTTTTATTTTTTTGCAGATGTTTCATTACCCAACTAAGTTACCTAGTTGGATAATGACATGTCTGCAAGAAAACAATCAATTATGATTATTATATTGAACGTTGGACAAACCTGGGATCGATGTAAAAAAGATGCTGAGATGCTAGAAAGAGTACAGAGAAGAGCAATAAAGATGATTAGGGGACTGGAGGCTAAAACATATAAGGAACGGTTGCTGGAATTGGGTATGTCTAGTTTAACGAAGAGAAGGACGAAGGGGGACATGATAGCAGTGTTCCCATATCTCAGGGGCTGCCACAAAGAAGAGAGAGTCAAGCTATTCTCCAAGGCGCCTGAAGGCAGGACGAGAAGCAACTGATGGAAACTAATCAAGGAGAGAAGCAACCTAGAACTAAGGAGAAACTTCCTGACAGTTAGAACAATTAACCAATGGAACAACCTGCCTCCAGAAGCGGTGAATGCTCCAACACTGAAAGTTTTTAAGAAGAGACTGGACAGCCATTTGTCCAACTCTATGACCTCCAAGGTCCCTTCCAACATTATTATTATTATTATTATTATTATTATTATTATTATTATTATTATTATTATTATTATTATTATGTCAGAATGTTTTCAAACTAAAGAATTTAGAACTGGCACGTTTGAAAAACTGCTGCTTGTCTTAATGATATTTATCTCAATGTTTTGCACAAATCAGTGCTGATTATTCTCCCTCTAGTCAACAGAGGTTGAATTTTCCAAGTGGTAGCCCTTCATATACTTTAAGGTTCTGGGTTTCTTTATTTAAATATCCTTTAATAAAAAAAAAATCAGAAGTAGGATCCTAGCCTGCAGCAAAACCAATCAGAGCCTTGAGCATTAAGTTTATTTCTAAGAATCTCCATCAAAAGCCAGTTTGGTGAAGGTGCTGGGCTAGAAACCAGGAACCAGGAACCTGTGAGCTGCAGGCCTCCCTTAGGCTTGAGAGCTACTGGGTAACTTTGGGCCAGTCCCTTTCTCTTGGCCCAAGCCATCTCACAGGGTTGTTCTGGGGAAAAATGGAGGAGGAAGGAATATTATTTCCTT
>NW_015386865.1:336473-370689 GCF_001527695.2 Protobothrops mucrosquamatus | reverse complement strand
GTTAATGACACTAGCAACAAGAAGTATTTTTCCCCCCCATGTTGTGAACTTGTGGACTAGAAATTTCAGTGGGCATTTTTTTCTTTTAAGGTTTTTGAAGAATCCAGCCCTGGGGAAGGATGGCATCTGTATTCCAAACTATGGGATCAAGCATCGGCTGGCGGAGCCATCAGATCCTGTCTGACTTTGAGGAAAGTCCCATGCCAGATCAATTCAGGAAAAGATCTTCTCTGAACATGAATAGTGTACGGATGTCCCTCCGGAAGAGAATGCCTTTAAAAGAAGTCAAAATGAATTTTGATGAGAATCCAACTTGGGAGAGCCTGGAGGCTAAGGAGAAAAGCTCAAACCTCCGGATGCTTACAAGAACGGCCAAAAATGTATTTGGAACCATGTCACAGGTACAGACAGAGTGTGATTCATGAGAAACTAAAAAATTAAGCAGATATGCATCTATGGTCTAGAAAGCTGATTGAACTTTGTTTTGAAATTCTCAGATATTATTAACTTAACATGTTTTTGCTCATCAAGGAATCTTTTGATGGGAAACATTTTTTTAAAAACAAAACCAAAATAGAGGTACAACTGACAGGGAACTTTGAATGGGAAGGCATTATGGCTTTCTGAATTAAAGGTCGCAGCTGGTACAGATATTCTTCGTAATCCATTCCCCCAGGCCAAGGATAACCACAGGGAGCGAGTTCAAAAAAGCCAAGATGGCATCCATAATCATGCAACTGAAGGCCTGTTCTGAGGAGTAAACCTCAGACTTACTCCCCAATGAGTGTGCCTAGAATGATTATAATTTTATTTATTTATTTATAAAACCCATACACTGCCCATCTGACCTAAGTGATTTTGATAAAATATAATTAAAAATGATTATAATGATAATAGAAAGGGGAATGGTTTTTATGACCCGTGGATACATTTTGCACATTTTTGAAAACTTTTTCAGATTTCATCAAGCTGCTAGTTTCAATCTGGAGAATATCCCCATTATCTCCTAGTGTCAGTTAAAAACTGCCTTTGTGTTTCAGAAAATGCAAAGAAGCTGCCAAGCTCCCTCTCGTGCTCTGGCAGCTTCGTTGGCCAAGGACCCCAGAGGCAAGAGCAGAAGTTCCACAAAACCTCCAAATCTCTCTCCCCGGACCCCTTGTCAAAAGAAGAAACTGGCTTCCATCTCAACACCAACATCCAGCACAAGGATTGTATCCCCATCCAGCAAGAAGTCTGGGTCCTGTCAGCGTAAGAAAAACCTCCTGCCTCTCCGGAGGTCCATGAGGGCTGCAGCCTTGAGAAGCCCATATGGTTCTCCAGTTTCTCTTGCTGCGAGAAGGTAAGTAGGACATTTGCTAAGCTAAGAGGTAACATGAGTGACTTGCCACTTTCTCCTCCTGAGATGTTTTTTGATTCTCCAGGGCAGTCTAACTTGAGATTAGCATTAACTAGGTCTATCCTTGATTAAACTTTTCTGAGCTCAGACAAGGTTAGCTAGATGCTGTCACCTTGTATGATTTTTGCTAAGCTAGTTGCCTAAAGATGAGAGAAGAGAAAAGAGTGTCTTCCCAATTTGCTACTAGCAAATCCCAGGTCCAGAGTCAACACATTTCTGCTACTCTGGCTTCTCAATGTAGATATTCCAAATTATGCTATTTTTGTTCCATTTAACCACAAAGGTTCATCTTGCCTGTGGAAATGCATTTTTTCCTTTGTTTATAGTCCCTTTTCCCACCCTCAGGCACTCAAGACAGCTGACAAGAACATGCAAAAGAATCTATTCCAGTTTGAAATACAGTTTTAAAATGTAAATAAATAACAGCTTTAACCTTAAAAAAAAAAAAAAGCTGAATCCCTCCTGAAATCCAATGGCTATGCCTGTATTTTGTGGTAATGTGGTCCGTCAATTAATCATGAGGATATGTTTGGCATTATTGTCCTGTTCTGAAAAGAGGAGGAACGAACTGGAGACACAGAAAAGTGCCATCCATTGGTGGGCCCAATTCATTCTTCACTTTTGCCAGTCTCTCTTTGTCATGGCAGGCAGCTGGATTGTGATTTGGAACTGGTCTCAACAGGCATTCGCCAACTGAAGCGCCTCTCTCATGCTTTCAACGACATCATTGTTCAAGAGGAGAGGTGAGTTCCAAAATGGTTTTACCATTCTCATCCCTCTGTCCATAATGGTGCCTGCAATCAGGCAATTGTTGGACTTCAGATAACTTTTTGTGTGGATAAGAGCATAGGCTAGAGTCTTTGTTGTGCCACCTCAAAAGAGCAGGAAACCTTGGTATCCATTCCCAAACACAAGGGACTCTAGGGGACAAATGATAGCTTTGGACAGGTTACCAACATCCTTGTTCTGACTTTGCAGGCATCTTTTATAATGCAGCCTTGGAAATCGGGGTGATCAAGCTTGCTGAAAAGTCACACATTCCAGTTTCTTATCACCTTGAAATGGGAAAGAGATGAAAACTGTAGTATAAGCCTTAACATACAGGTAGTCCTCAACTTAGAACCATTTGTTTAATGACCATTCAAAGTTATAGTGACACTGAAAAAAGTGACTTATGACTGTTTTTCACATTTATGACTGTTGTGTGCCAAATTTCGATTCCATAGGACTCATAGATCCCAGATTTTGGATGCATTCTGTAAGTTAGCTTATTTTTGAGGTCTGCAGATCAATCCAAAATGTGTCCTCCTTTGGTCCTATGAAACACTCATCAGCAACTGGCAATTTCCAGACCAAATCTGCCTCTTTTCATGAACTATTTAGATTCCAATTGCTGAGTCTGCAGTGTAAAAAGTGTACAGGTAGTCCTCGACTTACGATCACAATTGAGATCAGAATTTTCATTGCTAAGAATGGCAGGTGTTGCACCCGATGTTATGACTTTGTTTGCAATGGCTATTAAGTGAATCATACAGTCATTAAGCAAATCTGGCTTCCCCCATTGACTTTGCTTATTTGAAGCTGGCTGGGAAAGTCGCAAATGGCAATCACATGATTCCAGGATGTTGTAACTGTCATAAATCCATGCTGGCTGTGAAGCGCCAGAATTTTAATCACTTGACCATAGAGATGCTGCAATTGTCGTAAGTGGGAGGACCGGTTATAAGTCACTATTTTCAGGGCTAGGTCACAAAATGAATGAATGGTTGTAAATCAGTTGTAAGTCGGGGACTACCTGTATTAGAGTAGTATTCCCAGTCTTGTGTTTTTAAGGACCGCTACTTGCTAACAGGGACCTAACTCTCATCTTGGTGGTCCCTTTGAAGTAGCTTGAATGTCATTATCATTTCAGTTTATAAACCCTTTATTCCTAATGTTCTTCCCATTTACTAGTGATATGACAGTTGCTCTGATTTGTAACTGAAGATAAAAACCATCAAGGTAAAACTTGTCTCATTTTTTTGTCTGATCTACTTGGAATTCATTAACACACACACAGATTGCCTGCATGGAACAACCCAGCTCTTTAACAGGTTAATATGCATGCAAAAGCTGTCTTATCTCTTGTTATCTGTGATAGTACAACTACAGTAGAAACAAAATGTGACCAGATTCCCTTCAATTGGGTTGAAAAACAACATAGGGTCTTACTAATTTAGGGATGTTGGTTGAGTTCTTTGCCCACCACTGTATTGCCCTCCAAATTGCTAAATGTGGCAGACTCTTGGTCTCTTTTCCCAGATGTTCTACTTCTAACTCGGCATTTTCTAGAGTCTTGGGCAAAGAGAGGGAAATAAAAGTCTTGTCCATCTCCCATCCCTTGACCATCTTAACTTTTCCCATATGAATAGTGGGCTTTCTTGAAATTTGGACAAGCTTCCCTGCCATTAATGATGTTTACAGGGCAGTCAGCCCCAACCTGGTGTCTGCTAGATACTGTATCTGGATTTTACTTACATAATTCTCTAATAAACACAGCTGGAAATTGCCTTTTGGGAACACCAGGTTAGAGAATACCCTTTTTTAGGTTAAATCATATTTGGTTTGATCTTGCTATAGGAAGATCCATGGTGTTATTTGCAAGAATATTATTAAACTGTGGAGAAAATTTAGAATTCTTTCCTAGTTCTTAAGAAATTTCAATGCATGTATACCGTATTTTTCCACCTATAAGACGCACCCTTGTATAAGACGCTCTGGCAGGTGAGTTTCTCTGTGCTGATCAATTGTTTGGCGGAGCGCTGAACAGCTGAGCCGGCAAATCCAAAAGTTCGACCGGCCGACGATCTTGCCCCCTCCCACCTCCCGTTAGTGGCAAGCCCACAGGGGCTTGACACCTCCACCAGGCGGCATGGCAACCCACACAGGCATGCCCTGGGCTGCGGAGGTTACCATTATTTTTCCGTGTATAAGACGCTGCACTTGTTTAAGACGCATCTGATTTTTGAACAGGGTGTTTGCGGGGAAAAAATAGCGTTTTATACACGGAAAAATATGGTGCTTAGAAATATTTAATTTTGGAATTCTTAGGCACCTTTTAGAGATTTTATGGATGTCCTGATAATGTTAACACCAGGTTTGTTAACTATGCTGTCACTGCTGGTTTTGCACAATATACAGCTAAAAGAATATCAGATGCTAGATTAACATTATGGGTGAACTGAGTATTGGAAGAAACTTCAGTTAGGTTGACTGTTAGAGTGCAGCTTGAAAACTGGATTTCAGCAGTTATTTTTTTCTGACACCCCTGATTTTATCTACTAACTCCACAGTGACTTGACTAACTCAAATTGAAGAGCATGATGTCAATGGTAGTTCTACGCTACCTCTCAATGTAACACTCTTTTCTGTATGTTGTTTCTCTAAATGTTATGTCTACTCAGAATAGAATTAAAGTAAATAATATGGTTGACCTTACAAAGTATATGATAGAGTTTGGTATTTGATGCTAAAAACTGCGACCAGAAATATATAACCAGTTCAGATCAATAAATAGATCTTGGTTCATGCCATTTCTGGATTTCCTGGTAATTTGCAGTGATAAAATCTCTATGCAATTTTAATGGATTACTGAGTTAATAACTTGAGTGCACTTAGATATTTGTCCAAACACAGAATGTTGTGTGAACATTCTTCACACAATAGGCTCTCAACATTTGTTGTTATTTATTATCTCAAGCTGAACACATATTATGATTGTGGATGGAGGGCATAAGTAGGATGAGACCGTGTCACATAAAATGTCTGAGTTTTACCCTCTTATCATTCGGTTATTTTTATACAAAGGATGAGACATGTCTGTATTTCATTGTTCAACAGAATCAATTTACAGATGAGATCCAAACTCAAATTTCTAGAAATATTAGAATTTGGATCATAATAATTTTAGAACAGTGTTTTTCAAACTTGGCAAGCAACATGCTGGCAGGGGAATTCTGGGAGTTGAAGTCCACATATCTTAAAGTTGCCCTGTTCAAAAAATGCTGTTCTAGAGCATTATTCTTATAAATTTGCTTTTCTAATGCCTTTTTACAAATGTTTCCTCCAGGCCAGACATGTCAAACTCAAGGCCCGATCCGGCCCGTAATATGTTTAGATCTGGCCTGCAAGCAGACTAGTAGTAGGTGACTGAGTATGTAGCGTGTGTGTGTGTGTGTGTGTGTGTGTTAGCTGAAGCGGGGGTAGCACCAGAGAGGCCTGGGGGAGAGTCAGCTGGAACTGGGGCTGGGGCTCTGCTGAGGTCCCGGGATTAGCACGCGTGGCTCCAGCTGATCAGGGCTTCCGGTGGCCTTGGGGATGATCAGCAGCCACAAGCAATCTTCAGGCAGAGAAATCAGCTGGAGCTGCAATTTTGCCGGGGCTCTGCTGAGGCCCTGGGATTGACACATGCGGCTCCAGCTGATCGGGACTTGGGGGTGGCCGGCATCCACACACGGGAAAGAGTGAGACAGTGACTTGTCTGCCGTGGGGTTTTTCTGAGGAAGGAGAGGCAATGTATGTCCTGTGATGCTCTCTTGAGCAACATTCCTTGGTGATAACAGTTGTTTCTTCTTGTCTGCAGAGATCAGGCAATCCTAAACTATTATGAAATCATGGCACAGAACATTCGGACAATGCAATTGCAGTCTGGAAGCCTGGCTCACTGTTTTCGGAGGCAGGCAAGGAGAGTGCGGTGGACCTGCAGCAGCTGGGCTGAAAATCACTTCAAATAGTATTAATCTGGAAACATTTGAAGGATGGTCTTTTGTATGTGTTTTAATAAGCTTTTAAAATCCATATTGAATCTACTCCAAATAAGCTTGTATTGTAAACTGCTAACTTATAAAGAGACCTCAAGGGTCCTTCTTATAGACTATGTATTCAAGTTTCTACACTGAAATTAACTCTATTTATAACCTTAAGCCAAACAGGTTGCATTCTGGACTTTTTTCTCATTGTTACAGAGTCTTAACAACTTTACTCTTTAATCCATACCTTCTTTCAGCATCTTATTCTCATTATGCTGGGTTTAATGAGTTGTTGGAACTGTGTACTCTGAAAGAAAGAAAAAGTACAACATGTAGTATGGAATTCAATTTTCTCAGAATATTTGATTTAATTAAAATAAAACACTAACATTCAGTTTCTTATGGCCAAAAAGATGTCTAGATTATTGATAATATACTGTAATATCTTTGGGCACTGGATATGTTGTTCAGAAACCTCCAGATTCAAGATCAACTCCATACAGGTAGTCCTCGACTTATGACTACAATTGAGCCAAAATTACCATTGCTAAGCAAGTCAGTTGTTAAATGTGTTTTGTCCCATTTTATGACCTTTCTTGCTACAGTTATTAAGTGATTCACTGCATTATTGTTAGTAACATGGTTTCCCCATTGAACTTTGCTTGTCAGGGGTTGCAAAAGATGATCAAATGACCCCAGGACACTACAACTATCATAAATACATGCCAGTTGCCAGGCATCTGAATTTTGGTCACGTGACCATAGGGGGTGCTTCAATCATCATGTGAAAAATGGTCAGGAGTCACTTTTTTCAGTGTCACTAAACAAATGGTTGAGGACTACACAATTTCTGTGGGCAGCAGATTTTAAGAAGCCATCAGTGGAAAAGATATAAATTAGGGTTGACTACGGTTTAGGAGGAACATCAGGACACCAAGCCAAGAATAGAGAATCATATGATGGCCCTTTTTAATACCTGGAAGGAAGTTACAAAGAAGGAAGTTTGTTTTGTTCCCAGTGGTAGTTGAGTAAAATCCCTCTCCTGAAGTTATTCTTTGCAAACACATAAATCACTCCTTGGCAGCAATAAATTGTAATTCTTCCATATGACAGGTTTTTGTTTTTTTTTTAAAAAAAGGAAGATTAAAAACCAATACAAACGAAGTATAAAAACAGAAATCAAAGAAAGTTAAAAGTTCAAGGAAAGTTAAAAAAGAAAAAGTTACAAAGACGGGGCTTCCAGTGTACTTTACAGCATTTATAAGTTCAGTTATAAATTTATCTATGCTTACAACACAACTTTTTCTATGTTTTCTGTCTAATCGTCAAAACTAGAAATCACAAGTTCCTTTTTTGCCTCACAAAAAGTTTATAAGATGTTTCAAATCAGCAACAAATGTTAGTCAATTTGGCCATTTCAGCAAGTTCCATCTTTACTAACAGTTCCTCTATTGTGCATATTGCCAAATCTTTCCATAATCTTACTGTAGTTATATACAAAAACAAAGTTCCATAACTTCTTTCCAACTGTTTGTACACCAATCCCAAAAGTAAAACACCGGTTTTTAATTGTATCTTTAAAATGTTCTGAATCAGTGTGTAGGTAATTCGCAACTTACGACTAAAATTGGGACCAGAATTTCTGTTACTAAGCAAAGCAGTTGTTAAGTGAGTTGAGCTTGATTTTATGATTTTTGCCACAGTTGTTAAGCGATTCGCTGCAGTTTAGTCGTTGTCTGGTCGTTAAGCAAATCTGTCTTCTTCCCCTGTTGACTTTACTTGTCAGAAGCCAGCTGGGAAGGTCACAAATGGCAATCACATCATCAGGGATGCTGCAACCATTGTAAATACATGCTAGTTGCCAAGCACCCAAATGCTGGTCACGGGACTGCAGGGATGCTGTGATGGTCTATTAAGTGTAAGAACCACTTGTAAGTTGCTTTTTTCAGTGGTGTTGTAACTTTGAATGGTCCCTTAACAAGTGATTGTAGGTCAGGAATTACCTGTATATTTCTGAATCCAGAATTTTCTAGCTTTTTTACACATCCACCAGACACATCCACCAAATTCTGGTAAAATGACTTCTGTCAAGGACCGGGGCATAAGAGTTCAATCAATCAGAATAGAGCTGGAAGGGACTTTGGAGGTCTTCTAGTCCAACCCCCCAGCCTCTACTCAAGCAGGAAACTCTATACCGGGGTAGGCAACCTTGGCTCTTTTATGACTCGTGGACTTCAACTCCCAGAATTCCTGAGCCGGCCATGCTGAGGGGAAAGGGAGAGTTTCCAAGCTGAGCCATGCTGGCTCAGGAATTCTGGGAGTTGAAGTCCACGAGTCATAAAAGAGCCAAGATTGCCTACCCTTGCCCTACACCATTTCAGATCGGTCTCCTGTGGTTTTGCATTGTTTGTCAAAAAAAATATGCTGCAGTAAATGCAAAGACTTATTGAACCAATTGTATCCTCTCTCTCTGTCCAGTCAATAGTGTCCAAAGTTTCATTTGAACTGAGGTAGGCTAGATGTACAGAAATTTGTTTTTATTTTTTCCTTGGAGGGCTGCATTTTCTCAGGAGATTATCTTGCACTGTAGGCACAGCTGATATCAATGGTAGACTGCACCAGAATGAATTGTTTTCTTTTTTCTAGTAGGATGCTGAAGGATTGAACTGATTATGGTATGTGTGTGTGTTTGTATACACATCAAAAAAAGTCAAGTTGGTGGCCTTGATTGCATGATCAAAGCTGTCTTTTATTTACATGGGCACTTCCTTGAGCCTGCTGTCTTAATTCTTGACTGGGTCCCCTGATTAACTGCTTTGAGAATTAAACAAAGAGCTACATGTTTGCCACTAAATTATGCCTTTTCCTATTTTTCAGTTGAATATCTTTTTTTACATGATTAATTACTGGCAAGTCAAGCTTTATAAATTAAGTACACCGTGACCCATTTCCTGATGCATCCTGATGATTCATGCCCCATCAGAATGTTATGTTCTCTCAGGACCTCATCTTTATTATTAGAAAAGAAATAGGTTTATATATTGAAGAAAATCTAAGCTTTTATTTTGAAGTCCCCTGCTTATGTAAGGTGATCCAGGTTATGCAATGGAAAAAATAGCTAGGAACAGTTTATATATATTACCTACATATTATATATAAGATTCACACACACACATATATATATACACACATGTATATAATATAAATAAGATAACCTCAATTGTCACTTTTTTCTGTGACACTCACACATTTAAAAAAAATGAAATTCTGATGCCCTCTCTCTCTCTCTCTCTCTCTCTCTCTCTCTCTCTCTCTCTCTCTCTCTATATATATATATATATATATATATATATATATATATATATATATATATATATATATATATATATATATATATATATATATATATATATATATATATATATATATATATATATATATATATATATTTGATTTTTAAGGTTTTCACGGGTGTTTATATGTGAGTCTTTGGTCATTCGGGTTTTCTCCCGTGTAAGATTAGAAGTATCATAGCGACGTTTCGANTTTCGATGAAATCACATTCATCATCATCAGGCTTGTGCTTTTAGCTTTGTGCTTCTCAGAGTAATTACTCTGAGAAGCACAAAGCTAAAAGCACAAGCCTGATGATGATGAATGTGATTTCATCGAAACGTCGCTATGATACTTCTAATCTTACACGGGAGAAAACCCGAATGACCAAAGACTCACATATAAACACCCGTGAAAACCTCAAAAAATAAATGTCTCTAATTATATTAAAAATACGAATCCTGGGTAAAGCCATGCAATAAAAGTAAGTAAATTTGAACACCAGGATAATATCAAACTAAAAACTGTTTAATACAAATGCTGAGCTTTCGTCGGCCAACACTGCCAACATCGTCAGAGCATAAAAGCAAGTTAATGGGAGTTCTCTTTATGTTACCGGTCGGCTCTGCGCCCAGCTTTTTCGACCTGGTAATTGGTTCAGTCAATGTCTCTAATTGTTCTGTTTTTAAAGGGCACGTGTTTGCTGCTCCCTTAGTAGTTTCCAAAGTTGCTGTTCCATTTTCCCCTTTCCTCCCCCCAATCCCTTTCCTCGTAGCATCCAGCTGTGTGCTGCTACACTATTGGTTTCTGAAGTTGCTGTTCTCCCTTCCCCCTTCCTCCCCCCAACTGCTTTCCTTGTATGCATCCAGCTGTCACATTGTGCCGAGCGCTTTCACTCATTCCCCCCCCCCGCTTCTATCTTGGGGCATGTCTGTTCTTCCCCTGTGGGGCTGTCAGCAGGCTGTGCGTTCATCGCGGTCCTCTTGCTTCTCCATCCTGTCGCTCCTGCACGTGTGCGGGCGTTCACAACGACGTCGGCAGTGTTGGCCGACGAAAGCTCATCACATTCATTTTTAATAAATGTGGGAAAAAAAAGTCTTGAGAATTAACCAGGTCGATACTATATCGTACAAAGCTATTACAGAATCTAGCTCAGTGGTTCTCAACCTTTTTAATACCGTGACCCCAACCGGTCGTAAGTCGAGGACTAAACCGGTTGTAAGTCAAGGATTAAACCGGTCGTAAGTTGAGGACTACTCAACCGGTCGTAAGTCGAGGACTTTCCCTGCCCGGGAGCGCCACGCATGCGTGGTTCCGCCCCCTGCGCCGGCCGAGGCGTAGCTGGCAAGCGGCAGAGACGGAGCAGGCTGACCACCAGCTGGCCCAGCTGAAGGGAGGTAAGGCACCCGCGGGAAAAGGGAAAAAAAATGGCGGACAGCCTTGCTTGGTGACCCCCGTGAAATGGTCGATCGACCCCAAATGGGGTCCCGACCCACAGGTTGAGAACCACTGATCTAGCTGTTCTGCTTCGGATACCACAAAGCCTCCTCCCAGAAGGTAACAAAGAAAACTGGTCATGGAAAGGACGTGTAGCTTCCCAGACAATATTGCGGACCCTAGTCAAGCATCGCTTATAAATACACAAATGTTTAAATTTTGTTCTAATCTTATTTTTGTTTGAAATATACCATTCATGCTATACCACCTGTTAACAAGAAATTGTAGAATGAAACAGCTTAAAATACACTTCAAACAATTCAAATCAGAGCAATTGAAACAAATTGAAACAGTGGAAACTGAATAGTTTGCTGGGCTTTATTACAGCACTAAGATTAAAATCAAAAATCAAGTACTGTATAGGATAATACTGTACAAACATATTGAAAGGAAAATGAAGCCTGATGCCTAAGACATGGCTGTAGTTTTCTTGGCTATAAAATGGACGTGGTTTACCTTTGGGGAGTTCCTCTCTCCCCACTTAGCCTTTATTTCTTAGTTATGGTTGAGTGAACTACTACAAATCAAGTTGGGCTTTGCTTAGCTTTATGAGGTCAGCCAAAGCCAAGCGTCACTACTTAGTTCAACTAAAAGGCATTTGCCTATCGCTGAAAATTTGTAGACAGTGCTAGGCAACTTTTCTGAGGAGGCTATTTTAGACTTGTGGGACCTACTACTCTTACTACAGAGCCAAGTGAGTATTGTGGCTAAAGGCAAGAGGCTAGAAACCAGGAAACCAGTTCTCTGTAATCCTGGAATACACTCTCGTCTTAGGCAGAAGGAAATAGCAAGCCACATCTGAAAGTGTTGCCAAGAAAACTGCAGGGACTAGTCTAGACAGTTACCAGGAGTCAAGACTAACTTGAAAAGGGAGAAGGAAAGGGGAGGGGGCTATCAGGATGCCATGCGAGTCGACTTTTGGATAGAGAAAATAAACACATAAATACATAAAAGACATATTGTTCAGCTTTAGAAACAAACATGGCTCCAACTATTCAGCATTTTGCAAGAGTGATTAATATAGACCAACCATGAGATCTACTTAGGTTAAGAGGACAGGACTGGCAAATTAAATCATTGGAAGAGTTAAGACAGGATAATGTACTCCAGTCCTGGCTTTTATATTTTCAATTGGTTGAGAGATGGCATATAGATAAAAAATTGGGTTTAATGGTAGATGATGTGAACTTGATAAAACAGACTAAAGATCAAAGTAGAGCCCATATTAGGAGAATATATAGTGTGTTGATAGAACTTGATTCGGAAACAGAATTGGTTAAAGATTGTATGATTAAATGGGCTCAAAATATTCAAGAACCAATAAAGTTAGAAACTTGGGAAATAATTTGGATAAGAAATGTCAAGTTCACTCAAGCACAGAATTTAAGGGAAAATTTTTATAAAATGTTTTATAGATGGCATTTGGATCCTCAAAAATTGTCTTGCATGTACCCGAATTTGCAACCTAAATGTTGGAGATGTGGCAGTATGGATGTTACTTATTATCATATTTGGTGGACATGTAGGGATGTTAAAGCCTTTTGGATTAAGATTTGGTGGAATATTCAACAGATTTTTAAGAAAAAGATAAAATTTACATCACAATTATTCTTATTGGGTATTATGGACAATTTGGACCAAAAAGAAATGAAATTGATGTTGTATTGTATAACAGCAGCAAGGATCTTAATTGCTCAAAATTGGGAAAAAAAGATCTTGCCAACTATGGATGATTGGAGACAGAAAGTATCGTATTTTGCAGAGATGGCAAAAATATCCGCGTACCTGAAGGATCATTCTCAGGAGAAATTTATCTCAATGTGGAGAAGATGGATAGATTATATTCAGAGAAAGTATGAGTTGAAAAATTATCATGTAGCTTTTGATTAAAAATTTTTAAACAAAAATATGTATAACAAATATTGATATATTTTAAAAAAAAATTGTATGTATTTTAATGTTTTTTTAGAGTCACAGTAAGTTAATACTAGTGTGTAGTAATAATGAGTAGTTGGGGATAGAATTTGATTATTGTGTGTTTATTTCCTAGATTAGCTTTGGGAAGTCCTGGGGGGGAGAGGGGGGAAAGGGGTAGGTTTGTATTATAGATTTATATGTACATATATGTATGATTTTTAAGGAGGTGTCCGGTGGTGCCTCAACTGCACAAGACGGGACGGTTGAGTGAGGAAGGGATGTAGGAAAGAGGGAGGAAGGAGGAGTGGTGGTAGTTTTGGGAGTAGGAAGGTGTGGTATGTGGAAGAGGGTGGTGCAGGGGGGGGACACTGGACGCGTCCGTGAATGTATTGATTAGTGTTATTTTTTGGGGGTTGATATTGTGATAAAAGATCTATGTTTTTGTTTTTAATTGAAAAACTAATAAAAAATTTATTTAAAAAAAAAATATAGACCAACCATGTATGACTGCAATGAATGATGTCTTCAGGTTATCAGTTGATTATAATGGGTTATGAGAATAACCTTCAGGAACAAGAGAAAGAACTGCAAAGAAGGAATGAAATTTGAGAATATGTGTCAGATTTCACCCTCCTTAGTTTTCTTTTGACTAAAAGCAGGGATGGGTGGAGGTAGATTCAGAGTTGCAAGATTTAGTTACTGCAACCTTATAATAAACATTTTAATATTCATAACGTGTTCAAATCTGATCTACCTCAAGGAGCTAAATGTACATTTAGCACATTTCTGTTTCTTTTTTTTCTTCAGATTTTTCTCTTTTATAATTTTGTGCATTCTTTTTTCTTAAGATGTTTTTTACTTCTTAAAAAAAATTAAAAGACTGTTGAAGGCACAATATTACTAGTAGTACTATTATTAATGAGAAGGCCTGCTATTGGTAAATCAAATAGGAACACACAGAGGGCCTTTATACAGATAGCCCTTGACTTAACACGACAATTGAGCCCAAAATGTTTGTTGCTAAGTGAAACATTTGTTAAGTGAATTTTGCACCATTTCACAACTTTCTTGCCATAGTTGTTAAGTGAATCACTGCAGCTGATAAGTTCGTAACCTGGTTGTTGAGTGAATCTTGTCAGAAGGTCGCAAAAGGTGATCACAGGATCTTGGGACACAGCAACGATCATAAATATGAACCAGTTGCCAAGCATCTGATCACCTGACCATGGGGATGCTTCCATGTCATAAGTGTGAAAAATGGTCATAACTTACTTTTACAGTGCCATTGTAACTTTGAACAGTCACTAAATGACACAAGCTCTATGTCCCATCGGATTTTATCTATGTTTTGAAGATTGTTTTTAATTACAAGTAAGTGGGAATATTTTGCTGAAAAATAAAAGTTCCAGTCTTCAGCAATGTATTTATTTCTAATAATGGATCTTACTTAGAGCCTAGTTAATTTTCTCAGAAATTAAAACACCAGGAAAAAGATGCCCAGTGTTCTTATTTTTAAAAAACTTTGGAAGTATGCCTCTTTCCTCTGCTCCCAAGTGGTTGCTCAAATTGTAAAAAATATTCTGAAGAGATTAAAGAGGATTTAGGAGCAAGTCCGCCTTCAGATAGTCCTTAACCATACATTTAGCAATAATTTAATGTTAACAATGGCACTAAAAAAGGTGACTTACGACCCGTCCTCAGACCTATGACCATTGCAGCATCCCCCATAGTCCTGGGATCAAAATTTGGGTACTTGGCAACTGGCATGTATTTACAACAATTGCAGCATCCCGGAGTCATGTGGTTGCCATTTGTGACCTTCTCAGTTGGCTTCTGACAAGCAACCTTAATTGGAGGAGCTAGATTTGCTTAACAACCATGTGATTCATTTAACAATCATCACAGAAAAGATCATGAAATCAGGCCCAACTTAACAACTGCCTTTCTTAGCAATGGAAATTCTGATCCTATCTGTGGTCGTAAATCTGTACTGTACTATCTGTACTTTCCTTCTATCAAATGGGTGACTGTGACCAATAATCTCACTTCAGAAGTCCCCGTATGAAATATTATATAGCCTTTGAGTAGACTTTATATTATTTTTATTTATTTATTATAATTTATGTAATTATATTATTATTCATTATATAGTTATATATTTTATGGTTATATTAAGTTGATATTTGTTTATTTGTTTTTAGAGTTAAAGTATGTTTATATTTGATTGTATTATGGTTGGGTAGTTTTAATTAGACTTGGGATGATATGTGCTTAACCCTGTACTCAGTTCTGGGAAGTCCGGGGGGGGAGGGGGGATGAAGGAGGGTAGAGATATGTAAAAGTTGGTGTATCAAAATGTTGTAGAGAAATAATGTAAAGTTTTATGAAAAGGAGATGCTCGGCTAGTACCCCCAAACTGCATTCGAAGGATGAGGAAAGGAAGGAGGTGGGATGTGTAGGGTGGTTGAAAGAGAGGAGAGAGGTGTAGGTAGGAGGATAGGAGGGGAGGAGGGAAGTAGGTAGGAAGGGTGAAAGCGAGGGTGGATGCGGGGGGGGGGGGCTGCCGAGCTGCTCTGAATTTTTTATGTTTGTATTTAATATGATTTTTTCATTAATGTATACTATATTTGTATTAAGACTTTGGGGGGGGGGTTATTTGAAAAATTAATAAAAAGTTTTCATTGGAAAAAAAAAAAGAAGTCCCCGTATGAGAGTATCCTTCCTCAAATTCAAAATGTACCCACATGCCTTCAAAAGTAAAGTCATGATTTAGACCATGAGCCGTTGTGGCGCAGTGGTTAGAATGCAGTATCGTAGGCTAACTCTGCCCACAGCCAGGAGTTCAAACTTGACTGATTTAAGATTGACTCAGCTTTCCATCCTTCTGAAGATGGTCAAATGAGGACCCAGATTGTTGGGGGCAATATGCTGACATTTGTAAACCACTCAGTGTTGTAAAACACTATGGAGTGGTATATAAGTCTAAGTGCTATAGCTATTGCTAGATCAGTGTTTTTTAAATTTGGCGACTTTAAGATTTGTGGATTTCCTCCCCCAGAATTCCACAACCAGATTCTGTGAGATTGATAAGACACCCCCCACCCCTGCCCCAGGACATATTTATCCAGGAATGATCAGAACAGTCCCAAGGATGTAATACCCATGCTCAATTCAGGCAGTCTCCTGAAGTTGATCAATGGTTTCAACAATCAGCCAGAGTCTCAAAAAAAAAATCATAACATATCTCCTTGTCTCTCTTCTACCCAAAGTCATTACACAGGGCAACCAACAGCTTCATACCCTATCTTAGGCTAAATACAATTGAGTATTTATTCTTTATTTGTTCGTCCAGCAAGAACATGCTGAAATTGTTCCATGTTCCCTCTCCCAGTGGAAAATTAAAAGGAAATGCATCATTTTTCCAGCTTGGGCACACCACAGAAGATTAAAAGGGTTTTGACACTCCGGGAAGGATGCTGTGCAGTAATTTTGACAACTACTGAGATACAATCATTTCCATATTCCAAAATGTGACCAGAACTTCCAAAGGAATGGCTCATATAATCTGGAAAGTCTCCCAGGGACATTTGATATCCATGGGGATCCATTAGCCTTTGAGAATGGACTTTCCTCCATGCCTAGAGAAATAGATACAATAAAGCATAGAGGGTTTCCACTTTTTGGGGTGGAATATGGACACTGCTGGTATTTTGATAGTGATGAAGACTTTTCCTTCAACAAAAGGGGGGATATTGTGGGGACAATCCAGAGAAAAGAAATATTTTTGGGAATATTAAAAAGGCAGAATATATTTCCCCAAAGGAATAATGGAGAAGATCTTTTAAAAAGGCAGAAAACTCTCCACACACACCCCAGCCAGACAACTCAGCAGAAACCAGCTTTTAGAAATGCAGATGTAATAATCCATTCAGAAAGGTTGGAGCCTTCCAGCTAGAAGCTGAAGAGATCAGGAAGACAAAGACCCTTAAAATCTACATACCCCACCCAAACTCTAAGACAGGACAGAATAGGATTAACCCACCACCATCAGAATACCAGAAAGGCACTCAGACTCAGATCAAAGTTCATGACATAGGAACAATCCAAACAAAAGCCCAGGAAGGTATAAAAACCCACTCCCTACTACATGCTTTTTTTTTCTTTCAGAGCCATCTTTCTGTCTGGCTCTCTTCAATAAACTACAATCTTCTTTCTAAAACAGTCGCCGTATTGTTTATTCTCGGCTTGGACTGGACCCTGATGAACAATTTTCCATCAACAATAGCATGTGTGTATCATAGGAATGTATTACATCTATTACATTTGTCGCAAGGATAATAATCTAAGCTACATTTTTCTAGCTTACTAAAAAGCATTATGCAAAAGCTTTGATAATGCAAAAGCTTCAGCCAGAACTACTGGAGGTCAATATCTATGGGCTATCTGGGGTGATAAATGTATATGGAAAGTATATGGAAGATTGTAACCTAGAATGTAAGAAGAATAAATAGCAAAGAGATGAAATAATTGAATAAGAGAATTGCATTTGGGACCATGTCCCTTTGACGAAGGAAGAGTGAATGAGCTGAAAAAAGGGGAAGACAGAAAAAGTGGTGGCTGGATGGAATTAATGAGATCTTGAAAAATACAGAGATGTTTAAAGAATGAAGTCGTATATAGACAATCTCTTTGGCTTGCTATTTCTTACCTCTTTTGTGCACTCTGCATAAGTTTGGTTACCCAAATAGGAATAGTATGTCAATATGAGTTGTATAAACCAAGAAATTATGAATTGTATTCCAGGTTTAACTGGCTGGTGGATTATTCCATAAACTATAAGTAATCATGTTATAGCTTTGCATCATAGGGGGGAGGGAAGGAGAGAGAGAGAGAGAGAGAGAGAGAGAGAGAGAGAGAGAGAAAGAGAGAGAGAGAGAGAGAGAGAGAGGGAAAACAGGGTTTTCAAAAAGAGGTTTTCTATCTACTATATCCACCATTGGTATGTAAAGCATTGTGTAAAGTTCGTTCTTGGAAGACCTTTAAAAATTCCGGCTAGCTGTGCCAATGTAAAAGGAAGAATATTTATTTTTTTCAAGAAGCATTGTTTCACTATCATGTTGATATGTTAATAACTTTATTGTATATATTAATACTAATGTTTATCTTTCACAGAGTTTGTTTTAGATAAACAACTATTAACTCATTGTCACATTGCTCTGATTTTCTTTCATTATGTACGTGAACAAAAGAATGAAAGGGAGGAAGATTTTACCAAGCTAGAAAAATAGCCAGGATGCTTCCTTATACCTTATTTATCATTAAGGAGGAATGATACGTTCCTATGACAGGTTCACACAATGTTCAATCATGGGTGCCAGCAGATATTTTGTGCTGCATGTTCTGCCTCTTTGGGACATCTGAAATCTCAACCTATAGCAGATAGCAGAGGTCCCCAACATTTTGGGCACCAGGGACCGGTTACGTGGAGAGAGGTTTTTCTGCAGACTGAAGGGGGCGTGGTTTTGTGTGCTGCCTGCATCCTGCAGATGGGACTTTGCATGCCGCAGCCTGGTACTGGTCTACGGACCGGGGGTTGGGGACCCCTGATCTATAGTATATTCAAAAGGCATGGAATTTGAATTGTGATGGTGTGATGTTGCTTTTGTGGCTCTGTTGTCCTCAATCTCTCTCCCCTATGAAAATCACTGCTTTGAATATTTTTGATAGGAGCTTTTAATCATTTAATCAGGATAGCTGGTCTTATCATTAATTAGTACAAATGTGAGCTAGTGAATTACTATGTGCATACTTCCAAGTTTTAAAATTATTTTGTTCTCAGTATATAACTGCACTGGAAATAAAAAATCAACTTTTCTTTTGAAAACGATTAAGAGCTTATGAAGTTGTACCCTCCAAATGAGTAGGGATTACAGCTCCCAGAATTCTTAAAATATGGCAATATCTAAAATCAGAGGAGGTAAAAATAAATATGAGCTGCCTTTCCCAGCATTGAATTGTGCTATGAAATTATGTGCAGGGTTTGAAATTTTGCATTGTGGTCATATTGGGGAAGATCAAGTGACTTATCATTCTTCTTGCCTAAACAGGCCTGTTTATAGCCATGTGCCTATGAGCTTGCCTCCATCTTGTCCCAACATGTAACTGAGGCCAGCTTCACTTGTCCTTCTACCAATAAAAAAGTATCATTTTTCTCCTTACACCAACAACATTAATGAGCTGTCAGCTATAACAAAGCAAGGCTATGAGGTATACTTGAAAGGAGACCGGGAAGCCTGTAATTGTGGAGTTTGTCTGGCAAGAGTAAAAAATGCTTATTCACAGGGAATATGCACATGTAAAGCTTGTAACAATTCTTGGTGGTTAGAAAGCTGATAAAGTAACAAAGAGTTAGGCATCTTGCAGCCCTCAGCTAAAAGTTAGAAATAGAGATGGCTTGGAGCAAATAGAACGTGCATTAGATCAGGGGTCTCCAACCTTGGCAACTTTAAGACTTGTGGACTTCAACTCCCAGAATGCTGGGAGTTGAAGTCCACAAGTCTTAAAGTTGCCAAGGTTGGGAACCCCTGTATTAGATAACACCTGAAGCACTTGTTAGCCAAGGCTTGGGAATGGATGGTTAGAGACCAATAGAATAATTGTTACATCATTACTAAAATGTTTATTAGATGATATTTCTTATATGTCCCGCCTTATCCTGCCTTCTGCTTTTGTGGAAATGAATAAAGCTTTTCTTAATTCTGTGGTTCGAGGTTCCTAGGCATTTTGGCCAGGATCTTTTTCTTGGAGCGCTTCACTAAAAGAACACAAAAACCTGCACCTTGTGTCTGGTGTTCTTCATCGGCCTCAGCACCAGGCTCAGACCCAAATTGGGGACAACAACATTAGAAGACCATCACCATGTATGAAATCAGTTAGGTTTGGTCACCCTGGAGGAAAGCTAGTGAGCACTACAGAGAGAGAAGCAGAGGCAAAAGAGACAGTAATGGGGTTCTGAAAGTAGGAACAGCTTTGTTCATACCACAGGGAGTCTTTGACTTATCACCACAATTGAGCCCAAAGTGTCTGCTGCTAAGCAACAGTTGTTAAGTGAGCGGCACCCCATTTGATGGCCTTTTTTGCTATAGTTGTTAAGTGAATCATGTGGTTAAGTGTATGTAACTTCCTCCATTGACTTTGCTTGTTGGGAAACTGGCTAGGAAGATTGCAAATGATGATTACATGACGCCGAGACAGAGCAACTGTCCTAAATATATGCTAATTATGAAGTGCCCAAAATCTGATCATGTAATCACGGGGAAGTTGCAAGGGTAGAGTGAGAACTGGTCATTCGTCACTTTTCCAGAGCTGTTGTAACTTTGAATGGTCACTAAATGAATGGCTGTAAGTTGAGGACCACTTGTAAACATACAGTAAGTTTTCTTATACAGGTAGTCCTTGACTTCTAACCATTCATTTAGTGACCATTCAAAGTTACGACTCTGGAAAAAGTGGCTTACAATCAGACCAGTCCTTGCCTTTACCAGGGTTACAGGGTCCCCACAGTTATGTGATCAGAGGTCAAGTGGTTTGCAACCAGGTTGCACTTGCTTTTTTTAAAAAAAAATGCTTGCTAGAATTACCATGAAAGGAGTAGATTATTAATCAGAAATTTCTAATGAGTCTAAAGGTCGATAGAAGAAGCCACCTGAACGTCATAAATTCAGACAAGTGAATTATATACAAATAAGAAAAGCAGATGTTGCTAGCTAAGTGAAACCGCAAGTAGAGGAAACACAAAAACTGAGGATAAAGTTTAGAGCTTAAGGTAGCAAAGGTATAACTGCAAACAAATATAGAGATAATTATAAGAATTGAGCTTTGTTGATAGAAAATTAGATGGTGATAGATAGGATGTGCACAAAGGAACTTCCTGGAACATGGGGGGAGGGGGACAGTGGATTTAGGCGGTCCGGGTTAGTTTATTGGATGATTAGGGAAGGGGTGTTGAGTGCGATAGGGGAGGGGGGGAATCTGCGTGGGGGTGGGTAGGATATAAAAATGTGTCAAACAGCTCTTTAAGGTGTGGCTGGACTCCTACGTGTGTTTCAGCTCACGAAGCCTTTGCAAATGCTTCTTTTTAAATAAAACTTTGTTGCTGGAATTCCAAGTGAGTTTGTTTGTTTTGGGATCTTGAGCCACATTCCAAACAATCATAATATAAAATACAAATGAAAATAAATAGGAAAATGGGAGAGGAAAAAAGAGGGGAAGGAGAAGTGTAGTATAATGGGGTAAAACAAGCATTGACTTCCAACTTTTTTCAGCACAGTAAAGTACAAAATAGCCGTGACTTTTTACTTTACCAACTTATCAAGTACTGGCCATTTCTGTAACAACAAACTAAGTTAACAAAACTCAAAATCAAGGTTTCATTTTTTTTCCTGTCTCAAGCAATAGGTCTGGAAGCAGTTTCCAAGTAGAAACAAAACTGGATATATTCTTTTCCAGATATTTTTTTACAAATATTCGTCACTATTGCATATATTATTTTCTCTAATTAAAACAATCAGTTTTGCCATCTCCCCTAGCTCCATCAGTTTTTTCATCCATTCTTTTATTGTGGAGATTGATGTAGCAAGCAGCATGTATTTACGATGATTGCAGCATCCCAGGGTGAAGTGATTGCCATTTGTGAATTTCCCAGGGGGCTTTTGACAATCAGAGTCTTTGCCTAACAACTGCGTGATTTGCTTAATGACCCTGGCAAAAAGATAAAATCAGGCATGGCTCTCTTTATGACTGCATCACTTAATGATGGAAGTTCCTGCCCCAACTGTGGTCATAAATTGAGGACTACCTATAGAAATAAAATATTCAGATGTGTTTTTGGAAAACTCTAATGTAGCATCTTTGCAAATGGAATTTCTTACTTTGGCAGCTTGTGTCTGTTAGTTTCTGATTGCTTTTAGCATTAATGCATGTTGCTGTGCCTTCTTACCACTTTCTTTTGTAAACATTCTAAGAATAGTTTCTAAGAATGTTGCTGGTGTAAATGTCAGTGTAAATCGTATATCAAAAACTTCTATGTTGCCTTTCAAGGAGCATGTGTGATATATTGCCATGCCAGTGCCTTTCTTTTTGGCAAATATTGTGTTTTCTTGTATGTTATAACACAGTTCTTTCTATTGAGGTCTCCTATTAATGTATCTGCATATTTATAAAAACTATGTAAAATAGTGGCTCTTATTTTTGGTCTATTCGAATGCAAGACACCAGCGAATCATTGTACTTACCAGCTTTGGAGTAATAAAGTGAAAATTTGGACCCCCTCCATTTGTTTTGTGTTTCTTATGAATTATTTTTCAGCAAAATCGGAATTGGAAAATTGACAATCGGATAAATCTGGAAAATAATTCTATCTATTAAAGTCACCTCTGACGTCTGTTGTAACCTCATGAGTCAATCAAGTATTCCTGTAACTGAACTGGTCCCATCCTTTCATATTTTATGAGGTAACAGTGTGTAGTAGCATCTTGACACACAAAAAAGTTAATGGTTCTCCAGGTAAGCCTGAGAAAGACTTCATTCAATAACTCCGCACAGCTTTTATTAGTTAACATATACTGGCCGGGAAATTCTGGGGATTGAAGTCCACACATCTTAAAGTTGCTCATTTTCACAACCCTGGTGCTGAGCTGGAGGACTAATGTCTGGTTCATTAATTGGACGGACAGAATGCATTAAATATTCAGGTTAACAAACCAAACGGGCTGGTTATAGCTTAATGTGATAGGTTTTCTTATAACAAGAAAAGACTATGGTATATAAGGGCTTTTACATTGAATAACCAGTTAGAGAACTCTGTCTTGGACTAATCTAAAGTGTTTGGCAAAGCCAACAACGTAGAATTGTTCCTAAGTATACCCTTACCTAAATTTTACATACAACACAAAATCTGTAGAATATGGTTGGGCTATTTTTACATGACCATTGTGATCCCATTAACATTACTATTTCCAAAACTGAAAATAGGAACAATATCAACCTCTGGGTTCTACTCTTATGTTTGTTTAACCAGATCAGTGAAAGATGTAGTGGCTGTGAGAAGTTGTATATCCAAATATATTTTATTTTTTACACTGTTTTCATTTCCCCTTAAAATATTAACAGAATCTACAATGGTCTGAGAATCAATGTCTCCACTAGATAATTGACAGTCAAGCTGAAACTAAGTTAATCAACTAAAATTAGCAAATATCCTCCCTCAAATAAGTTACCTAGGCTTAATCTACATATCAAAGGATAAGGTCTGCACACACAAACACAGTTAATTAAATTAGGTCTCCCAAAGGAACTGCATGTTCATTAGAATAAAAATACCTACACACACACACACCTCAAGTGTCATCCTAGAATCAGCATGTAGACACTTTACCTCAGACAAGCTTCCCTTATAAAAATCTATTGCTGTACCCCATTTCTCTGATCATGTGACCCTGGGATGCTGCAACTGTCATAAAGACATGCTAGTTGCCAAGTGTCCAAATTTTGATCACATGACCATGGGACCATGGTTGTAAATGCACAATGATAAGTTATTTTTTTCAGTGCCTTTGTAACTTTGAAGATTACTAAATGAATGGCTGTAAGTCAAGGACTACCTGTATAAAGTTGATTTAGTTGATCAAGGTCAAAATAGATATGCTGTTATCTCTGTTAATCCTTAATGGAATTTTACTGATCAGGACTGAACAATAAGGCTTTAAGGATTTGTTTGTAAATAAGACAGGGGATATTGGAAGAAGGGAACATTTCTTGTATTTTAAAAGGTGATAAGTTACTAAAATTGTTTATACCTGATGTAATGAAGGGGGAAATAACTTCTTTATATGATTCTTTTCTTTTCTTTACTACATTCTTATTTTTTCTATTTCTATTTCTCTTTTTATTTTTTATTTTCCACGCTATTTGTTTTTTTATTTTTTTTTGTATTTCTAGTTTGTATTAGTTTTTATTCTTTTGATTGTAATTTTTAATAAAAATACTATTAAAAATCACACAACCTGCCGGCCCTAGTTTTTCCAGATCAGAAACTGAGATCCATCTAAGAGAGTGTCCAGAAAACATTTGGATTCCTTTAAAGTTAACGTTGGAACACAGCAGAGGTGACTCAGCGTAGGTGACTGGAGATTTATAATTTTTTTATTTTCAGAAGGCCTAATAATGTGTTCTTAGTGGTAAATATATTATCAGGCTCATTGTTCTTGGATTTTTAACTATTTTATTTGCTTATATATTGCAGAATCTTTCCTTTTGTTGAGTCCTATGATCAATACAAACAATCATCTTGCTAAATTAATAGAAGAGGACTCTAGTAAGAAAATTCAAGTTGGGCTTTGAACTGGATCTTAAAAAAAATAAATAGAAAAACAGGAGATTATTTTTTAAACTGAAATCTTGCTAATTATACAAACAACCCAAATAGAACCACAACATAGTTAAATATTATCATGGATGCCACCCCAATGGTGCATAAACTAATAAATTCTCTATAGATAAAGAACCTAATGGTAAAAAGTAAAGTAAGTGAAGCTTACTTTACTTGGATTCTGGCCTGGGACTTCTGACTGATTTGCATATTTGGCCAGCAGATCTCTGCAAGATTGCTTTTTGTATTACTCCACCCTAAAATTGCACTTGTGTGAAATTTAGGGAAACTCAGCAAACATAGATATAAGCTTCCTTTTCAGCAGTGTTGGCAATTCTAGTGACAAATGTTAACCTGGGTCCCTTCCTTTGATTCACAATAGAATTCAGCAATTGAGCAAAGAATGTGATTGAGCAAAAAATATATATAGCAATTTTGGCATTAAAAAACTGGAACTATTTAGAATTCAGGAGAGCTTGTTGCTAGAGGGATGGAGCAGGAATGGGTAAAGACATCATCTGCGGGCTACACTTACTTTACTTTTTACTGTTAGAATAATGTTTAGAAATTAAAGGGAAGCAGACATGGCAGAAAGAAAAACATTAGCGTGTAACACAGAAGCCCCACAGGCACTATTGAATGATTCAGTTGTTGGACTTTGCATGGGGAAATCCAGCTTCAAGTTCCCATTCAACCAGGAAGCACACTAGGTAATTTAAGTTTAGTCTGCTTTGGCTCGACCAACTCAAGTTTCTTTTTGTAGGAACAGCATGAAAAGATCTCTGACACGTGAGGGGGCCTTGGTGCTTTCTGAGCTTAGTTGTTTTCTTGCAGATGTTTCACTACCCAAACAGGTAACATCATCAGTGATAGTAGGGAATCATCACATAATCAAAGGTTCCCCTATAATGCTGAATGCTACCCTGCTATCCCCCAAAGACAACAAATAGCTCATTAGATGAAGCATCTACTGTAAGCAAGTAGAAGCAGTGCTGGGCTTTTATCTGCCTTTTGCATACAGCAGGGGTTCCCAACTGGGGGTGCGAGACGATATTCCAGGGGGTGCGAAAACATGGGTTTAGAAATTTCAAAATTATAGGGTATATGCATCATTCATTGCCATTTTCTAGCCATGATAATTGGAGAGAAGGATTCCATCTGCTTTGGTACTGTATTATTATTAGGGTCCTTTCAGTCAATCTTATGTACTTATTTATTTCAAACATTTATATAGCCACCAGCGTTAAAATAAGAGATCCTTTGGTCTCATTTACTATTAAGGGAAGTAGTATTTTGTTTTTAATGGTAACTTTTAACATGGTTGGCATCACTGTGGAACTATTTCAAAGTTCCTTCAGTCCTTTTTGATTCCCTAGAGCAGGGGTTCCCAACCAGGGGTGCTCGCATCCCCTGGGGGTGTGAGACAATATTCCAGGGGTGGTGCAAAAACGTGGGTTTTCAAAATTATAGTGTATATGCATAATTCATTGCTGTTGTTTTGAACTTTTGTAAGGGGTGCGAGAATGTATCAGAAGCATTCTAGGGGTGCGGGGTATAGAAAAGGTTGGGAGCCACTGCCCTAGAGGAAAGAGTTCCTGCAGATTTTACTCCACTAGTCATTGCCAACTATAGGGGGCAGTGTTCATCTCTGTTTTGAGGCCGTTGAGCTAGATGTTTCCATGGCCATGAGGCCAGCATGATGTCATGGAGTTCTGTTACCTTCCCACAAAAGTGGTACCTATTTATCTACTTGCATTTGCATGTTTCCAAACTGGCAGGAGCTGAGGCGAGAATGGGAGCTCACCCGATCTCATGGCACTCAGGTCTCGAACCTGGGCTGTCAGCTTTCCAGCTGACAAACCCAGCATCTTTACCTCTGAGCCACCATGCCACCACTTCTGTTTCAACATTCCTTCAGTCCCTTTTGATTCCCCAGAAATTGCCACTCTTGCTTTCCTGAGAAGTTAGTCTGAAACTCCTCCCATACTGCCCAAACATTAATCTGCAGGGAATGATGTGGGTTATAGTGCAAAATTATTGGCAGACACGGTGTTCGTTAATGATATCAGATCTTTTCTTGTCTAACGTGAATCAATATTTCAAGAACCATTTCAAGAACAAGGAAGTGGGCTTTCTATGTTTCATCTTGAAATAGCCCAAATCAAACAAAGTTTTTTTTAAAAAGTCCCATCTTATTCGTTCATGTCCACACCTATTGATCCAAGGAGTATAAAAGCTTACATCATCTAGCAAAACAGGGTGGAGAATCATCTGAAGAAGAACAGAGCAGGTGAGAGTTGCCCTCTTTAGCACTTATCTTGTGATTGATGGGAAGGTGATAGATTTGCCAATGAGGAACTGATCTCCCTTTCTCTTTCCAGTTGATTGTTGATCTGCTTCTCAACACTATTTTAGGTTTTTTATGGGCTTAGGAAACTGAAAAATGATATTTGAACAGAAGAGAATAACAGAGTTGGAAGATCTTAGAGGTCTTCTAGTCTAATCTCTTGCTCAACAAGGAAGACCCTATTCCTTTCAGACAAATGGCTGTCCAATCTCTTTTGAAAACCTCCAATAATGGAACAACCACAACTTCTAAGGCAAGCTCTTCTACTGATTAATTGTTCTCTCAGGAAATTTCTCTTTATCTCTAGGTTGGATTTCTCCTTGATGTGTTTCCATCCATTGCTTCAGGTGCTTTGGAGAATAGGTTGACCTCTTCTTTTTTGTGGCAAAGCCTTAGATATTGGAAGACTACTTTCATGTCACTCCTAGTGCTTTTGGTTCATTTAATCCAAAATGATCAGTGTTAACACTGCAACAACCCCCCTCCCAACTCTTTTGTTCTGTTAATTTATTTAATTCACTATGTTGGCTCTTCCATCTAGTCCAGAACAATCTAGTTATGCAAAGTAATAAGCTTTGTATTGGGATTTGTTTTTGTTATGCATTGGAAGAATTCTGAAATCCAGAGGCATGATGGTGCAGGGCAAACCTGTGTCCTTTACAATGCAACTGTAATGGTGCCCATATAATTTTTTTCTGATGACTTTCTGACTTTTCCCACCTCTACCTGATAGAAACAGGACTTTATATTCAGATTTCTAATATTTCTATCTCCATACTTCCCGCTCTGACTGATAATGCCTCTCAAATCTTTCAGGAAGAAAAAATCCCTTTCCCTGGCTCTCATCTTAGCCTTGCTTCTCACGGATCCAAGATAAGGAATCTGATGTCTTTCATTTTCAAATGAAGCAAATCCTTCCATTTTTAGCAGGACTTTCCCATAACCTGGATGCCCTCCAGATATGCAAGGAACATCAAATTGCAAACATCTCAATCAGTTGGAAGTTCTTGGAACTGGTTCACACATCTGGAAGACTCTAGTTTGAGAAGTCTGCAGAGTCAGACCACTGATTCCTTTAAGTCAGGGGTATCAAAATTGCAACGTCACGTGACGTATTACGACGTATCGTGACTTTTTTCCATTGCCGGCAATGGGGTGAGCGTGGTTTTGCCATGATGCATCCGGCCCGTGGCCAGCAGTTTGACACCCCTGCTTTAAGTAATGCTCAAAGGTCAACAGATAGATATCTTAATCCTGTTAGCTGGGAAATGTTGAACAGCAATTGTTAGAAACTGAATTTGGTACTTAAAAAAATATTCCTTTGCTATGGAGATTATGCCTTATGTAAAAAGTAGACTTGGAGGGCCCAACAGTCAGGAATACTTCTTGATTATATTTTGCATCTTTGGATAGGTTTATGGTACTCACATCTCAATGGCAAATATTCAATTTCTCTCATGGCATGAGATGTTGAAATTATGTCCAAGAAAATCAGGAAGCAGAATTAGAACAGAATTAGATGCTCCAACACTGGAGATTTTTAAGAAGAAACTGGACAACCATTTGTCTGAAATGATATAGGATTTCCTGCTTGAGCAGGGGGTTGGACTAGAAGATCTTCAAAGTACCTTCCAACTCTGTTATTCTGTTAGAAATTAATCTTGGAAACTACTTTGATACAAACCTAACACACCAACAACTGTGAGCTAAATTATAAGCCTCCCAGATTCACTGTAACTCTTTTGCTTTAGGAAGTTCTAAAAGCTTTGCTTTACGTTCTATAAGGTTTATCTCAGGTGCTAATAAATTCATTTAAAAAAATGAAGGCTTAGGAACACTAAGTAGTTTGGAACAAAATTAGAAAGTCACAGATAAAGAACATGCTGAATCTGTGTTTACTTTTAGCAGTCGGCTTTTGTAGGTTTCTAAAATATATTTCCCTAAATTGATCAATTTGTACTTTCTCTCTTTTCTTTCTTTTTCAGAGATGGGGAGAATAGTTGGTTTGCTCAGTCTTTTGATAACATTTAACCTCTTGATGGTATCTGAATCTAACCTGGAAGGTAAAATGATAAATCTTGTTTTGCTTCCTGAAACTTTTTTACAAGCATAATTCTTCCTGGGGGGGGGGGAGAAATGCAGCTTTTAACGGCCTCTTGGGGTATTTATAAATAAGACAGAAATGGAGAACAAGGGCTATTAGCCTTGATTAACCTTGGCTATTAATCTTGGTAGCCAAATGTTGGGAGATGAGAGAGCTTGCTTGTGCAATTGGTTAGCCAATGTGAGAACAGACTGCTGGACTAGATGGGCTGCACATGTAGTGTGGACAACCCTGATTTAGGGCAGAATGTCATTAAATAGTTGAGTCAGTCTTCATTCCCTACTTCTGGCTAGAGAATCATGATAGTCATTGTTGGTAACAATCAATTTTTGCTACATCTTATTTATTTATTTATTTATTAAGAAAATTTATATGGCCTGTCAAATCACAGTGACTTGAGGGGGGGGCGGTTTTAAAAGATATCACAAAACATATTCAGTGTTGTTTGCTTGCTATTCAGCTTCAATATTTTTAAATATAAGATTTTAGATTTAAGATATAAGTAGCAGGGCAGTATTTGCCTTCAGGCTTAACAATGTAAATAATATTATAGGCAAGAAATAAAGATGGATAGGGAAGCAGATGCCCACTCTGCTTTCTTAAAGTGGTTATAGCTACCTAGGATGATGTAGGTAGCCATCCTTTTCATCTCTCCTGCCAAAATCTTGTTTTTCTTCTAACATTATTTTATTATTCCAAAGATTATGATGATGAGCTGGATTCCTCTGAAAAGCTGACTGGTAGTGACTTTTTCAGCAGCATCAGTGAAGCCAAACAGAAGGTGGATCAGGCATTTAAATTATCCCGGGAAAGGTGAGATTCTTTTGTGTAAAACTGTAGGCAACTTCCTTTGTTATGTTTCATCACAGACTCTAAGCCACAATTTTTCATGATGAACGTTTAGAAATATGCCCAGGAAACAGATAGCAAATAATAGCAATAATACACACACACACACACACACACACACACACACACACACACACACACACACAGAGACAAGCTTGTGTTGCCTGAAGCTTCTAGAAGCTTAGAAGGCAAGTTTAGGGGGCTCTTCTCAAAAATGCCACCAAATTATAAACTTTATATTGAGGCAGGTAGAAAATTATTAAATTTTCTTTTTCTTTGTTTCTATTTGAATTTATATGGTTGCCCATCTCAGTGTTGTGATTCTCAAGCCCACACCTGTTTACTAAATATCCTCATTCATTCATTAATTTGGTCTGCTGTATCAAGAAGCGCTTTTAACGCTAACTAGTTAATCCATTATCTCTGAAGGAGTTTGGGTGTCCAGCAACTTACAATCAATCATTCAAGAATCTGAGCATATACTTCTTAGATATGATATTGTAGAAGGACCCCCTTCCCCAAGAGTTAAGTCTAATGAAACATCCAGATGTTTGAGCAATGCAATAGTAAAGATAGGAGAGAAGAAAAATGCACAGATTTATTGTGGCAGGGAAAAATAAGGATTCAGGCTGCATATATTAATCAATACATGTTGACTGAACAGGGTACTCTGATGAAGTAGTAAAATGGTAGAAAGTAGAAAGAAAGGAAATAACATGAAATAATAAGAATACCTCCGATCTAATTCTCTCTTTGTGGTGCAACTTCCGTGCTGCTATTTTAAAAACAGCATTGTGTAAACACAACTATATTTCTTATGGCATTTTCCATTGTGGTTGTTTATCATCAACTCTACTTCTTTTTCCAGAATCAAAGAAAGTTTGAACAAGGCTGATCTCAACCCTTCAGATTTTTTGAAATATTTAAAAGCACCTGTGGCAGGAACCAGGACTGCAATCCGAGCTGCAAGTTATGTGGAAACTGCTTTGGGTATCTTAGAGAAGAAAATACAAAATAAGTATCTGAGACCATTCAATATTACAGGTAGGATGAAAAACCAGAGACGCCTAATGAGGGTCCATGAAAACAAGGCCTGATCACAGTGCCTTGAAAGAATGTTCCTCCAATAATAATAATAATAATAATAATAATAATAATAATAATAATAATAATAATAATAATAATAATAATAATAATAATAATAATAATAATAATAATAATAATAATAATAATAATAAAAATAAAAATAAAAATAAAAAGTTGGAAGGGACATTGGAGGTCATCAAGTCCAACCCCCTGCTCAGGCAGGAAACCCTATACCATTTCAGACAAATGGCTGTCCAGTCTCTTCTTAAAAACTTCCAGTGTTGGAACATTCACCGCTTCTGGAGGCAGGTTGTTCCACTGGTTAATTGTTCTAACTGTCAGGAAGTTTCTCCTTAGTTCTAGGTTGCTTCTCTCCTTGATTAGTTTCCATCCGTTGCTTCTTATACTGCCTTCAGGCGCTTTGGAAAATAGCTTGACTCCCTCTTCTCTGTGGCAGCCCCTGAGATATTGGAACACTGCTATCGTGTCCCCCCTCATCCTTCTCTTCATTAAACTAGACATACCCAATTCCAGTAACCGTTCCTTATATGTTTTAGCCTCCAGTCCCCTAATCATCTTTGTTGCTCTTCTCTGTACTCTTTCTAGAGTCTCAACATCTTTTTTACATCGTGGTGATCAAAACCACGATGGAGCACTTCAGAATTTTTTCCCAGATAGGTAATGCAACAGGGTGAGAAGTGGACAAGAAACAGAAAACACCACATGTTAGGTCATGAATACTACAGCTTAGACTCCAGAAAAATTCTTATTTCCAGAATTAAAGCGGTTGAACACTGTCCTTGATGTCTAATTTAAAATTTTAAAGTACAGATAGACCTCAACTTACAACCATTCATTTAGCAAGTAATTAGCAAGTATTCAAAGCCACTGAAAAAAATGATTTACAATCCCACACTAATGACCATCACAGCAACCCCACGATCATGTGATCAGAATTTGGGTGCTTGGCAACCAGCATGTATTTACAATGGTTGCAGCATCCCAGGATCATGTGATCGTCATTTGTGATCTTCCCAGCCAACTTCCAACAGGCAAAGTCAATGAGGTAAGCTGGATTCGCTTAAAAACTACATGATTCACTTAACAACTGCAGTGATTCACAACTGTGCAAAAAAGGTGAAAAAATCAGATATGACTCACTCAACAACCAACTGGCTTAGCAAGGGAAATTCTAGTCCCAACTGTAATCATAAGTCAAGGACTACCTAAATTGATAATTAGCAATTAAATTAACATTAATTAAATTAATATTACATTAAATCCTTGATTTCCAATTATTTTTCCCTATTTAGACATATTAAGCAGAGACCAGAAAGAGACACTCTTCAAAACAACTGGTTGCAATTATGTGACATGGCCAATCCATTGTCCACTGAACAGTCCTTACCGGACCATCACTGGCCAATGCAACAACAGGTATGAAACTCCTGCTGAAACTCTGCTTAAGGCAGATGTCATGTGTCTGATTAACGAAACACTTAAAGGGACTTTCAGGCATATTTTTATCCTAAAAGCATTTATTAAGGTTACAGAGATGTCAGTAGGGCATGGTGGAAATACTTAGATCTGAGATCCTTTTCCGTTGCACAGACATTCCAGACATTTTTCCCTCCCCTATTCTGGGGTCATGGTTCACATCTTCCAATTAACTTGGAAGATGTGATTTACTTCCGGTTTCTTTTTCCCGGGCTTTCCTTATTCTCCTCCCCTTTCACTGTTGCTTGATTTAACTATAAAAATACCAGACAGTTCTGCATATTGTCAAAGCAAGAATATACAGTATTTGCAGCATTGACAGCAGGTCTCATTAGGATATGGTGATTTGTGGAACCAGAATTGATAGAGCTGAAATGTGTAGGCTTACTTTCTGTGCAAAGCATTAGAGAAGTTGAAGAAACAAAACTGGTGTTTGGAGCCCTTTAAGGCAGGGGTCCCCAACCCACAGTCCATGGACCAGTACCAGGCCGCGGCATGCCAGCAACCGGTCCACACAAACAAGCAAAGCCCTATCCGCAAGATGCAGGCAGCACACAAAACCACGCACTCTCCGGTCCATGGAAAAACCTCTCTCCACAGAACCGGTCCCTGTTTCCCAAAAGGTTGGAGACCTCTACTTTAAGGCATCTCTTCTGCAGCTTAAAAGCTCTCTAAAATGGGGGAAAGCTGATTGGGAGGATTTTGAGGGGTGCAGTGAAAATCCTAAGCACCTACAAGGTGCAAAATATTTATTCTGCCCCTTCTTTACCTCTAGGTGGGTTAGCCACCTAGATGGAAATATTGTCTGACTGGCTGTAAGACATCTCTGTATGCTGAGCTATTTGTTTGAAAAATAAACAGGTTCTATGAGAAAAAAGAATTTTAATTTCCTCTTTTAAAAATACCAGGCACTACTAGGGCATCAGGGTTAATGGCAATCAGTACCAGAAGTTTTGTATGAAATTGTTTATTTCTGGCAGGAACCTTTTTAGGTTTTAAACTTCATTTCATTTCATGGTCAATTTTAAGGGAGAGTTTTAAAACAAGCTTTCAAAATGCATAGTTAATCAGTTACACAAGTAGTCCTCGGTTTACAACAGTTCATTTAGTGATTGTTCAAAGTTACAGAAGCATTGAAAAAAGTGACTTAAGATTATTTTTTACACTTACGACCGTTGCAGCATCTCTATAGTGACATGATCAGAATTCAGATGCTTGGCAACTGACTCATATTTATGACGGTTGCAGTGTCCCGGGGTCGTGTGAACACCTTTTGTGACCTTCTGACAAGCAAAGTCAATGCGGAAACCAGATTCACTTAACAACTGTGTTACCAACTTAACAACTGCAGTGATTCACTAAATAAGTGAACAAGTGCACCACCTTTCTGTGGCAAGAAAGGATATAAAATGGGGAAAAATTCACTTAACTGCCTTACTGAACAATAGAACAGATATTTACACAGAGGTTTCATTTTGTTCAACATTCAGAGAGGAACAAAAGCTGCCCGTTAGCTTAACTTCAACCTTCAGGAAGGCAAAGGAAATAATTTTTTTTATTTTTTTGTAAATTTGTATTAAGAAAACATTTTAAAACAGGTTGAACACAGTGTGACTTTTCTGGCTGTTATTTTGCCATACATACTATACCATATATCTTCCTAGTCATTGATCTTTTATACCATTTACATATTGTATTTTATACTATTTACATATTTATATATTTACATACATATTTACATCTATTTATAACATAACTTCCATTTCCATTCTTATTTCATATTCTTTCTGATCTCTATCTTACGCTCACTTTGAGGTTGGAAATCTACACTTTCTCTCTTCTAGATGATTTTTCTCTGTTCTGACTTTTTCTCCTTGAGTCTAACCAATAGTACATTTATCCCAAACTCCGTAATACTCTGTTTCATCCTTTAATTTCTAAGGATAATCTATCCATCTCTGCACATATCAAAAAA
>NW_015386865.1:320379-335884 GCF_001527695.2 Protobothrops mucrosquamatus | reverse complement strand
AGTTGCCATAGTGTATTGTTTACCTTAGAACAGAATTTCTCAATCTTGGCTTGAAGATGTATGGACTTCAATTCCCAGAATTCCCTAGGCTAGCATGCTGGCTGGGGAATTCTGGGAGTTGAAGTCCACACATCTTTAAGTTGCCAAGGTTGAAACACAGTGCCTTAGAGCAGGGCTTTTCAACTGGTGGTACGCGTACTACTGGTGATACTCTGGCACCTGGCAGGTGGTATTCGACCATCCTAGATAAGTGTAGCAAGGAGAAGAATGAGCTGAAGTGACAGCAGTGCCACACAAGTGTGAGAGAGAGTCAGCTGGAGCTGCAGGGCTTTCAGGGCTTGGTGGAAATCCCAGGATTGGTGTGTGTGGCTACATGCTGATCAGCGCTTCTGTAGGGCTACAGGGGTGAGGCAGAGGCCTCAGGATCAGCATGCACAGCTGCAAGCTGATCGGCGCACCCGGAAGAGAAAAGGAGGAGGGGGGGAGAGAGCAATAGAATAGAATAGAAGTGGAAGGGACCTTGGAGGTCTTCTAGTCCAGCCCCCATATAAAAGGAGGACGTTTTGGTGGGAAAGGAAAAGGAAAAAAATACAACAGGGAAACAGAAGAGGACGGAGAGAGACGGAGAAGAGGAGAGGCTTTTTTGAGACAAGCAGAGGGAGAGAAGGGATAGAACAGTGAAAAGATTAATGTCAGAGAAACAGGCACAAGTTTCACATTAAAAGTACAGATAGTCTTCAGCTTACAACCACAATTGAGCCCAAAATTTATGTTGCTAAGTGAGAAATTTATTAAATGAGTTTTGCCCCATTTTATGACTTTTCTTGCCACATTTGTTAAGTGAATCACTGCAGTTGTTAAATTAGTAACACGGTTGTTAAGTGAATCTGGTTTCCCCATAGATGTTGCTGGTCAGATGGTTGCAAAAGAGGATCAAATGTCACTGGGAAACAGTAACGGTCATAAGTATGAACCAGTTGCCAAGCATCCAAATGTAAATCACATGACCCTGGGGATACCGCAATGGTCATAAATGTGGAAAATGGTCATAAGTCACTTTTTTCAGTGCCGTTGTAAGTTCGAACAGCCATTAAGCGAAATGTTTTAAGTTGAGGACTACCTGTACTTTATCACTTTTTTCCTTCTTTTTGGTCATTACGTTTTTGACACCTTGCTAGGCGACTGGTGATACTCGAATATTGCCATATCCTAAAAGTGGTATAATCTGTGAAAAGGTTGAAGAGCACTGCCTTAGAGGATGGATTGAGGAGAACTGTATGAGGACACAACAACAAAAAAGAGGTTATTATTCCAGCTGGGTCCAGGAGGATGGCCTTCTCTGCAGTTGCTCCTGCCCTCTAGAACAGTGATGGCGAACCTTTTAGAGACCAAGTGCCCAAACTGCAACTCAAAACCCACTTATGCAACATAGGGTGCCGGGTGGGTGTGGCCCATTGGGTGGGCGTGGTTGCAGTGGTAACAGCAGACTGGGTGGGACTAAAAAGTTCAATCAATCAATTCCAACTTTGTAAGATCTTTTTTTTCCCATGAGAAGTTGAAATTGAGTGATTGATTGAACCTTTTTTTTTTATACACGGCGGCGGAGGCCTAAAGCGAAAAGGTTTTATAAAACCCAGCTGAAGGCCTAGGACTGGGGCGATGGCGCACGTGCCCACAGAGAGGGCTCTGAGTGCCACCTCTGGCACCCGTGCCATAGGTTCGCCACCACTGCTCTAGAACAACTTGCCCACTGATGTGAGGTTGGCCCCAACACTCTTATCCTTTCATAAGGACCTAAAGACCTGGCTCTACCAGTTAGCTTGGACCCCATTGGGGGAACAGTGCAATGGAATATTTGATTGAGTAATAACAGACCCCCCCTCCCCCCTCCACTCTGCTCCCGCCCTCCCCATGTGTCCTTGGTTTCAATGTCTGATTTTAACTTTTTATGTTTTAACTTATATGTAACTGTAAGCTGCCCAGAGTTACCCTATGGGAAGATGGGTGGCCAATTAACTTTATAAATCCATAAAAATAAATAAATAATAGTTTTAATTTAATTTTGTAGGACCTGGACTCCAAGGAAGGATCACTTAGGAAACAGAATGATTTCAATGCAGACAGATTAGAATTGCTTATCTAATCCTCTCTGGGTGTTTCCTTGCAGGTACGGCAAGTGTCTAATGAGATCATCACAACTTCCAATGAAAATGTGACGCCTGATGTCCAGCGCTCTCTTGCATTCATGCACTTTGGGCAATGGGTTGACCATGACTTGGACTTAGCTCCTGAAAGTCCAACCAACATAGATAATAGGAATGTCCACTGTGATTCTTGTTGCAATTATGCACCTCCTTTCTTTCCAATTAAGGTAATAGAAATTCTGCTCTGGGAAAAAATGGTATAGCATTGTATATCCACAGTTCAATTTTAGCTTCAAGAGATCCTCCTTCTGAGGAGGCTTTCTCCCTGATTTTGATAAGGTAGTAGATGAACATGAAAATAAATAGTGTATCTTTAAAATAATTTAAGATAGTATCTTTAAAATACAGTAGTGTCTCTTTAAAACAGTTATGCGACCTCTGGGCATAATAAAGACTTTTTATAGCACTCAGTCTTATATACTGCTTCATAGTGCTTCACAACACTCTCTAAGCCAAGGGTCCCGAACCCTGGGCCACAGCCCACTACCAGACTGCGGCCTGTTTAAAACCAGGCCGTGGGAGAAATGGACATGAAGCTCCACTTGTGAGAGCGACAGGCCCTTGTGCATGCATGTGGAGCTTCATGCATGAGTGCAAGCACCCTTCACTTGTGCGCAAAGCTCCATTCGCACAAGTGGAGGATTCACGTGCACGCACACTGCTTGAACAAATGGAGCTGTGTGCATGTGCGTGCACCTGCCACTCACACACTACACCACCACACGCTGGGCTGGGCCACCAAGCTGGAAAGATTGGGGACCACTGTTCTAAGTGGCTTACAGGGTCAGCATATTGCCCCCAACAGTCTGGGTCATCCTTTTACTGACTTCAGAAGGATGGAAAGTGGAGTCAACCTGGAGCTGGTTAGGATTGAACTCCTGGCAGTGGGCAGAGTTAGCCTGCAATACCGCATTCAAACTACTCCCCACCATGACTCTTTTATATTTTTATAATGATTATGTTTATATTTTTTGTTTTCATTGATTGTTGTACATAGCCCAGAGTGATGTCTGGCCATATAAATGTGATAGATGATAGGTAGATGATAGATAGATGACAGATAAATTTAAAATTTAGGGAGCTAGTTTGGCTCCTTTGTAAAGTCAAGGGAAATGTGTGATGATGACAATTTCTTTAGTGTACTTTCTGCTATGTATTTCTGATGAAACTGGGCTTATACAACACACTTCACTTTTTTAGCGAGTTAGCCTATTCAGGCAGTTTATTGTCTATACCATAAGTGAATCAAATAAGTTGGTTGACAAACTATGCTGAAAAACTAAGTTTGCAGAATGTGAAATCCAAACTGTTTCACTGACCTGCTGGTATCTTATTAGACTTGAAATCTCATGAGATTTAAAAACAATTTAAAAACCATTTTTAAAAAATATTTATTAAAAAATTAACTAAAAAAATCAAAGTATTTAAAATCATGTTTATTTTTAAGTGCCAGAACATGAAATACAAAGTAACATAGAAAACTGACAGCAGAAAAAAACCTAGTGGTCCATCAAGTCTGTCTTTTGAGTTTATTGAGGTTTTTTGTTTTCTTTTTACTTAATTAATTTTTATTTTATTAAGAGTTCAAGTATAATGCTTTAAGTTGGTAAAGTAAAAGGTTGAGGCTGTTATTACAGTGGTGGGATTCAAATACCGTATGTGAACAACCGGTTCTCTGTGTGGATGCCGCTTCCGGAAGTCCATTCTGGGCCTGGGCAACAAAAATTAGCTACCGGTTCTGCCGAAGTGGTGCGAATCTCACCACTGCATTATTGTATTCTGTACTTTACTGTGCTGAAAAAATTTGGAAGTCAATGCTTTTTCTCCTTTCCCCCTGTACCTACACCTTTATTCCTCCTTTCTCTCTCATTCACATTTTCCTATCACCTTTATTTTTATTTGCATTTAATAGTATGATCAGTTTAATACTTTTTTTTAAAAAAAGAGTTCAGGCATGATGCTGATTAGACTGGGATCAGAAACACGTGGAAGTTTTGACTTATTGATCTTTTTATACAGATCCCCCCTGGAGATCCACGGATTACGACTCCAGGCATCTGCCTGCCGTTCATTAGGACAGCTGCAGTGTGCAACCCCAAAACATTTGTCCGTGAGCAGCTCAATTCAATCACCTCATTCATGGATGCCAGTATGGTGTATGGGAGTGAAGAGCCTCTAGCAAAGAGTTTGCGGAACCAAAGCAACTCACTTGGTCTCATGGCAATCAACCAGAACTTTGCTGATGCCGGTCTGGCTCTTTTGCCTTTTGAGATCAACTCCTATAGCCTCTGTCTGCATACAAATAAAACTGCTAAAATCCCATGTTTTAAAGCAGGTATTTGTTTAATTAATGCATTACATTTATAACATCAAAGTGACTCTGTCATGGGTTCAGTAATAAGAACATGATTAACAAGTACGAATAATAACGTAGGCATTTGGAGAGAGAAAAACCATTCACTCTAAAAAGTAATATAAAACTTTATTTAAAAAAAATAATAAATCAGGCGTGTTGTGCATTCAGTTCTGGGGCATTGCATGCAAGTTATATGTGAATGGTAACAATGGTAGGATGAAACATGCAAAATAGATAACACTGGATAGTGACTCCTAATATGCTGTTTTGGTAAAGATCCATAGCCCAGCATGGCCAAGATGTGTTTTTTGGATGCAGAAGTTCAGCTTTAGGGACATGACTGTGCTGGACACCCTCTTACTATCTGAAATAGGTAACACTGGGATGATATAGGAAGACGCAGAGAGGAATTAGAGTTTGGTAGTATAAGAGTCTGTCTGGCAGTCAGAAGAACCCCAGGTTACATCTCTAACATCTTTAGGAAGAACAAGAAAAGGCTCTCTTGAAATTCTGGAAAGCCACTGCTGGAGAGGTGAATGTAAAAAAGGAATGTGATTTCAGTTGCACAGTTATAGGTGCCATATATACCCACCCCGTGAACATCCTGGGACCAATGCCTCCTTTCACAACCAACATTCAACATGTTCCTGCCAAATTCCCTTACTACGGTAGGGATACCACATTCAAGCTGCAAGAATCCACATAATAGGATATCCTGAAAGATAACATTTTCCAGCTTCCTTTCTGAAATGTTTAGAATATTTGTTTTTGTTTGTTTGTTTGAATTGCTAAAACCAAACAGAATGTGTGATGGTTTAACTTTGCAGGAGATGGAAGGGCCAATGAAAACCTGGGACTGACGGCTATTCACACTCTCTTTCTTCGGGAGCACAACCGGATAGCCGGGGAACTGAAGACGTTGAATCCCCATTGGAAGGGAGAGACACTCTATCAAGAAACGCGGAAGATCATTGGTGCCCTCATTCAGGTATGGAATGTTCTCATTTTTATCTCACAGCTTTGCTGCTTTTACATAACATTTTGTTCACTCAGCAGTATCCAAAAGGATATTGCAGGACTGAATACTCTGTCCAAATTAGATGTCTTTTCAGATAGAAAACAAATGAAGGGGGAAAAAAAGTCTTGTCCAATCTTTTCTCTTGCATGACTTGTTCTTAATATTCAAAGGGCACTTTCCACCATTAAGGACAACATAAATATACATATAACTTGCTATTTAAGTTAGCACGTTTCAGAAAATGGCTAGTTACTCTATAAATAATACCTAAAAATAACACATGGCATTCTAAAACATAGGGTAAATATATTGAATGCTTTACCTTACTGAAACAAATCCCACTGGAAAATAGATGGTAGATGAACTCAAGCCACAAGAAAGTTGGATCTCACTTCAGGAGAAGCAACAGGCATTCCGTTTTCAATGGTTTCAATTGTTGAGAATGGAATATTATTAAGGTAATTCTATTATCAATTTGTCTAGAGCGGGCAAAGAACATGATAGAAATACAGGCTACCCGTGTCTGAAAATATTTTTTTCCTTTTCCTTGAAGGATTTCATCCACCCATTCTTGATGCTGCTATCTTAAATTGTCAGAATGGTGCTTTTTTCACTGTTCTCCATCTATTCCTCTGACCCATAGTTTTTGAGAGGCATGGTCTTACTGGAGCCACTAATCAACATTGTGCAGTAGTGAAGGCAGGCCGTTTGTGCTTTGGCTACGGCTGGCTGATGCTATCTATCAAGAGTGAGGAAATTGCCTTAAGTCTGATTCTTCATCTCCAAGTGAAAACAAAGCAGTGTGATGTAAGGGATGTATGAGAGAGGTTTCTTCCCCCCATCTGTAGGACTGAATAAATCCCATGGACAGGATTTTATAAATGAAGGTAGTGTTGAGTTACATGCAGATTTTTGGAACTTCCTATTGAGCCTTACTTCCTTCACAACTTGTCCCCTAAGCTATCAGGAGAGCAGAACAGTATGTTGGCTGGGGAATTCTGGGAGTTGAAGACCACACATCTTAAAGTTGCTAAAGTTAGGAAACACTGTAGTAGTTGAACTGTGTGGAATTTTGCAACCCAGATGGCAGGCAGAAAAGTGACTCTTCTAAAGGATGGAGGTTAATGAAGGGCACATTTAAAAAAAAAAAAGCTGGATAAGCTGTGCTTCCTGTATAGGAGTGCCTGCCTTCTACAAGGAGGCTCCCCCCAAGATTCCCATTTTCCCCTACCCCAACTGGTGTTTCAAAAGTCTTATAGTGCAGGCTGTTCATTCGGGCCTTTGTTGAGAATGATTTACGCCTCCTTTTAACGGTGGTTTCCTTCGTTCCCATTTGGTTTTGTCATAATGCCTCCTTTACTCTTCTTTTTGTTTTGGGTTGTTTGTTTTTAGTATTTTAAACAATTTGCAAGCTATCCAATCTGCTTGGAGTTATGCAGGATATAAAACTAGATATTTGGCTACATATACTATTTCCAAGAAGCAAAAAGAATTATGTAAGATTGATGTTAAATCAGATCAAAAGACCTACCATTGTTTCTTAAATTAGTTTGTAATTTGTCCTTACTTTCTGAATGCTCAGAGTACTCTTGGTGTTAAGTCATCAGATAGGAATAAATAAAGAAAACAAATAAGTAGGTTGAGGCCTTTGGGACTTACATTGTCTTTGTATCATTGTAGATATACACATACAGAGATTACCTACCTCTGCTGCTAGGCAACGAATTCTATAAACGGTTACCTGTGTACAGAGGCTACAATAAGAAAGTGAACCCCTCCATTTCAAATGTTTTCTCCTTGGCCTTCCGATTTGGGCATGGTTCTGTCCCACCCTTTGTACCCCGCCTGGATGAGAAATTCCAGAACTTGCTTCCCTTTTCCAAGACCCCACTTCATCTCACTTTCATGGCTCCATGGAGGATTTTGGCGGAAGGTGAGTTGGGTCTCTAGCTTAACCCTCTTGAGCTGGGTTTCTCTAAGATCCTGCCCATTTCTTGAGAACTTAAACCAGCGGTAGTCAACCTTGGCTCTTTTATGACTCGTGGACTTCAACTCCCAGAATTCCTGAGCCAGCTGTGCTGGCTCAGAAATTCTGGGAGTTGAAGTCCACGAGTCATAAAAGAGCCAAGGTTGACTACCCCTGAACTTAAACCAAGCCTGTTCAAAGTGCAGTCTATAGGGCTGGGAACCATCCAACGCTCCTGGAAACAATCATTTTTGAAGAACAGGAATGAGCAACTCTAAATCTTAGAGCCCCCAGGAACATGACACAAATCTGTCTGATGCAGTCCTGCAGCTTTGATCCAGGAAGCATACAGTCATTGTCAAGCAAGTAAGGTGTTAAAAAAGCAAAACCCTCCTCATTCTTTCCCCCCAATATAGAACCTTAACAAAATCCTGGGCCCACCCATCAGTTTGATTTGCCTATATGACATTCTCTAAAGCAATGTCAATGCAGCCTTGAGCCCTTAAATGCTGTTCATCCCTCCCGCACAATGGAGAAATTTCCCCTGCCCCCAGACATTGGCTTGCTGAAGCATAGGGCTGCCCTACAATGACATTTCAAGGAGACTGAAATCTTTAAAGCAGGGGACCAACTGCCAGCTTTGGGGGCTTCTGCCATCAGGGCAGAAATGTAAGGAGTAACTGAAATACTGGGACCTGGGGAAACACCTGGAGGCAGATCAGAATAAGCACATTTTCCAGGTTGAGGTCCTCATTTTCATGTCTTGCTGGCTGCTGCATTCCAAACTGTGGTTTGTGTTCATTTAATTCAAATGTATATTATAATGGATTAATTTAAACTATGTGCATATACTTAATCTGATGATTATGCTGCATATCTTATATAATTGTCACCAGTTGCCACATTACACACGATAAATTAGCAGCTGCTTCTGAAACAGCTCTGAGTCTCAAAGATTTGGGGAACTCGCTAGGACCATGGGGTCACAGATTATGATCTTTTGATATGGACCAAGTTATTGAGTTCTAATCCTGTTTAGTCTTGCCAACATGGCCAATAGTGGAAGGGAAGATTAAAGATGTAGCCTAACCACAAAGGTAGATATATTTTGACCTTCCATGGGATAAACACTACGAGCCTAATTGTGCCAATGTAATAATAAATCATAAGGCAACTTTAGAACTGTTAAACCCTGTATCAAATTTCTTTTTCTTTCTTTCTTTCTTTCTTTCTTTCTTTCTTTCTTTCTTTCTTTCTTTCTTTCTTTCTTTCTTTCTTTCTTTCTTTCTTTCTTTCTTTCTTCCTTCCTTCCTTCCTTCCTTCCTTTCTCTCTCTCTCTTTCTACCCTCCCTCCCTCTTCCTTTCCTTTCCTTTCCTTTCCTTTCCTTTCCTTTCCTTTTTCCTTTTTCCTTTTCCTTTTCCTTTTCCTTTTCCTTTCTTTTTTCTCTTTTCTCTCTTTTAAGTCACTGTTGACTCCTGCCTTAGTTACTGTATTTTTCTTGGAAATATTTTTTAGAAACAGTTTGCCTTTGCCTCCTCCTTCCTAGGGTTGAAAGAGAGTGATGAACCCAAGGTTCATGAACCCACCTGGCTGTGTGCCTAGAAGTCACCAACACCTAACTAGCTCTCCTCAAATGAGTATACCAGAGAGTTATATGTTGAATTTAAATGTAGAAAGCAAGCTACTGATTAAAAAAAAGTCTAAAGCTCTGGAAGCCTTGGTTAGAAGATACTTTCCTTTCAGAGGCCACTGTTGCTTTTCTCTTGTAGGTGGCATTGACCCCCTTGTTCGTGGCTTCATGGCAGACTATTCCAAGCTGATGAGGCAGAACCAGATGATGGTTGAGGAGCTTCAGGAACGGCTCTTTGCACAATTGGAACATATTGGTCTTGATCTATCAGCTCTGAACTTGCAGAGGGGACGAGACCATGGTTTGCCAGGTAGAATGGCTTATTGTAAAAGCAGATTTATCATTGTCCTTTGAATAGTAAGAAAGGCTGTCCAAATCAGTCCTAACAGAATAATAGAATTGGAAGGGACCTTGAAGGTCTTCTTGTCCCAAGAAGAGGCGCTACCATTCCAGATAAGTGGTTGTCCAGTCTCTTCTTAAAAACCTCCAGTGATGGAGCACCCACAACTTTGGAAGGCAAATTGTTCCACTGGTTAGGAAATTTCTCCTTAGTGCTGCTATCATCTCACCCCTAGTCCTTCTTTTCACTAGACTAGACATACCCAATTCCTGCAACTGTTCTTCATATGTTTTAGACTCCAGTCCCCTAATCATCTTTGTTGCTTTTTTCATTTTTTTTAATAATATGTGAACAAAACTGGATGCAATATGTATGGTCTTACTAAGGCTTTATGTAGTAATACTAATACTTCATATGATCTTGATTCTATCCCTCTGTTAATCTTGGAGTCTTAGTGGACAATCACTTAAATATGAACCAGCAGTGTGCAGCAGCCAAAAAAAAAACCACAATCCTAGGTTGCATTGGCTTTTTTAGCTGCTGCTGCACACTGCTGTCTCATGTTTAAGTGTTTGTCCACTAAGACTCCAAGATCCTAGTTACTGCTACTGGTATTGAGCTAGGTTTCACCTCATCTAGTACATTTGTTTTTTCTTGCCTAAGTGTAAAACCTTACTTTTCTCTACATTAAATTTCATTTTGTTAGATAGGTCCCAGTGTTCAGTTCTGTCGAGATCCACCTGGATCTTGAGTTTATCTTCTGGGGTGCTGGCTATTCCTGCTAGTTTAGTGTCATCTGCAGATTTGATGTCCTGTGCTATTCCCTCATCTAAATTGTTTATGAAGATGTTGAGTACTGGGCATAAAACAGAACTTTGGGGTACCCCACTGTTTACTTCCCTACATGTAGATGTAGACATTCTTGTCTTCCTTCTAACCTAACAGCTTCCAGATCTGGTGGGACCATAACTCCCAGAATTCCAAGTGGGCTTACTGATGAAATCTGGGAATTGCAATTCCAACAAATCTGAAGTAGGAGAAGACTTCTACACTTTATGGGCAATTTTTCTTTCCTGTTACCCTAACTTACCCAGCCCTGCCCTGTCCAGACCCTATTGATGTGCATAATTTCACTAATTTTTAGAATAGAATAGACCCAAAATGAATCCCAGCCTGACAGACATACTAAAAATATGGCTATTATGTAATGCCTGCTAGCAGATCCTACAGCATTCTAGAAATAATTGTGCGGGAAAGTCACTTTTTTCTTTATATTCTTAAAACATACATCAGATTTGTTTCCTGTTTTGGGCAAATCCAGCAACACAAGTGGGATCAGTTGTAACTAGGGATACCTGGAGAAAGGGAAAAAACTCAAGATGGCAGCTGTGAATATGCAAATACAGCCCTGCCCTTTTTTTAACATGGGAACCTCCCTATCCATAATGATGATTGCTCCTCCTTGTAGGGTACAATGCCTGGAGACGTTTTTGTGGCCTCTTTGCTCCCAGCAACGAAGCCCAGCTTGCTGTAGTCCTTCGCAATCGTAAACTGGCAAAGCAGTTCATCAACCTTTATGGGACACCAGAAAATATTGACATCTGGATTGGGGCAATGGCTGAGCCCTTTGTCCCCAACGGGCGAGTGGGACCGCTCTTGGCTTGTCTCATCGGAGCTCAGTTTAGAAAAATCAGAGATGGCGACCGGTGGGTGTTTTTCAAATCCTTTATATATATCAAGAGAAAACTGTATGCCAAATCCAGATGTCACCAGTGATTTCATAGCTATAATTGTTTTTGATCTTTAAGTGATTGTATGATAGGGTAGTTTTAATTATCATTTATCTCACTATGATCATTGTCTTGCACTATGGATTTTGTAGCTGAAGTTGATGAGATTGTCACTTGCTCAGCATCTTTTGACTGAGATAGAATGGCAGGATTTCCAGCCTGTTTTCTCTGCCACAGCCTAGAGGCCTCCTCCTATGGTTGTGCCTACTATATTTTCAAATACAATATACTTTTTATATTTTCAGTCAGTTGAAATAGCAGATAATAGGGAATTGCTGAGCACAATATGGGAGGAAAGAGTGCAGGTCATTGTCAATGATTATAGACTCCTATCAGATTGATTGATTTCTCAAATTTATACGACTTAAATAATTCTGGGTGGCTAACAAAAAATGAAAACAAAACACAAGTCTAAAAAGAATTTTAAAAAATAGCCAAGCAAAATTTTATTCATTTCTTTGTTCATTTATGTAATTGAATTATTGATATGGCTGCCCAACTATTTAATGCCTCTGGGTAGCATACAATCAAAAGCAGTAATAAAATACAGATAAAATACAAATGGGAAACCTCAAATGTGGAAAATAACAATCATTCCAACCCAAAAAAGGACAAAGTAATAGCCACTCACTAAGAACCATGTTTCTAAGGCTCTTTTAAAAAGAGCTAAGTTTGGGCCAGAGGAATCTTGAAGAGAGAAGCAGGTGCTGTTCCAAAGCATAGATGCTGCAATTGAGAAAAGTAATCAACAAAGAACAATTTATATAAACCAGATTCCACTAACCACCTGGCCTTTAAAGCCTGAAGGAAGATCCAGTTTTTTAAGGCCTTCTGAAAGACTAACAGATTTGGGGAATGTTCGCAGGGCCGGCACTATTATAGAAAAGTCATGCCGCTCAGGTCTCATAGGATGACACTTCTTTACCAAATGGACCTGGAGCATGTCCACTCTGTAGTCCACAGGTGTCTATCTGGTCTCCAGGGCTGGCTTTAAAGGTGATGACCAGCACTGGAATTGCACCTGAAAAAGTACTGGAAACAGCTTAGCACAGAACGTTGGTGTTAAAAAAACATACTTTGTTATACCCAAGCATTTGAGAACCAACTGCAGCTTCCAGACACTTGTAGGCTATTGAGAGCTTTTTGGTCAAGCTGATACCAGGGCTAGGACATTCTGGTTTGGATTTTAGCAGTAAAGATGAATTCAAACATTCTGCAGGACTTGAAGTTAGTATAGCTACCATCTGCAAAACCATCACCAAATGGAAGAGTCCATTGCTGTGTAACAGATAACCTGGTCCTCCTCCTTCTTCAGGTTGGCAGTGAACCATCAGATCTAAGTTGGAAATTGAATCTATTCATTTCTGAATTCATGGTGTTATAAACTAACCAAACAGGCTAGGATGAGACAAGTTAAGCTACAAAGAAGTTAACTGAAGTTACAACCAACTATTCTTTATGCACACTGTCAAGGCAATCAGTAAATTACCAACACTGTTTCTGATGGTCTCCCATAGAAATATTTTTCAAGTTCAGCCAAAATGGTTAGTTGTTTTTCCCTGCTGTGACCAAAGCTCACCAAAAGAAATGGTTTTCTTTGATTAATCCTTCAGCTTTTGGCTCACTGAAGCATTATTTTTACTTCCTCAAGTCATTTTTATTATTTCTATTATGATTCCTATCATTATTCATCTATTGAAATTTTTCACCTTTTTTGGCAGATATTGGTGGGAGAACCGTGACGTCTTCACTTCATGGCAGCGCCGTGCTCTGACAAGTGATTCATTTTCCCGTGTCATTTGTGACAACACACACATTAAAGAAGTGTCCAGGGACATTTTCAAAATGAACCGCTATCCAAGAGATTTTGTGAGCTGTGGTAAAATCAAGAGTCTGGATTTGTTGGCTTGGAAAGAATAAAACAGCAGAAGGATGAGACAGGAAGTGTGGGACAGGACCTTGAATCTGAAGGGAGGACCAGGAACCCAGCCGACTATAGCCCCTTTCTCTCATACTCTAGTCTAAAACATAAAACAGAATGCTGCTAACCAGCTTCCATTGTCAAGGACAGTTTATTTTAGGTGGAGTACTATAAACCGGATGCTGAGAATCAAATAGGATGGGCAATAAACAAACCCTATAAGTAAATACATAAAAAGTTGAGGTCACCCTGTACAGTACTGCGTATTTGTTAGAATCCTGACTAACTTCCCCAACTACCACATTTTCCTGAAGTAAAAAACATTTGGAACAGTTGCACTATTTCCAGATGGGAGCATTCATGGGGGGTGTGGGTGGGGGCAAAAAGGCCAGGATAACCAGTCAAAGGACTTTCTTAATGTATCAAGTGAACAAAATTCTCAGCCCAACTCACCTTGTAACTCACCTTACAAGGCTCTTGTTGTGGGGAAGGAACCTTCAACATACCCAGCTTGATCTGTAGTTTTTCTACAGAGCAAAACTAGCACATTGAATTGTAGCCAGAACCGATTGGGAACCATTGCAAAATCAGTACATGTTATGTGTGAGTAGGAGCTTTCATCTGCCAGCAAACAGGCTACTTCATTTTGCAACAACAGCTGTTTTTGAATAATCTTCAATGGTAGCAGCATGTAAAGGGCATTCTGATAATCTAATCACTGCCCTGAGCTTCTGTTCCATGAAGCTATTTTGTTAGCCAACAATGAGAACTCAAACATTGGATCAGGTGCATTGTGTTAACTTTGACCCTTAAGAACAATCTGAATCAGGAAGTAGACATTTTCATTCTCTTAGAATAAGCTTTTTACTGGGGTTCTGAAAAATTTACAGACACAAAGCTGGATTTAAATACTTCTCTACAGTTATGTATACAAAATAATGGCATTAGTTGGGCATATAGCACTGTCACTTATAAACTCTGGGTATGGGTATACAATGTATATGGATTAACAATGTTGCTTAAAATCAGTGTTGTATTCTAATAATTGCTTAGGCATAGCTGGGAGAAAGATCTGATTATTTTTAAAATGAACTGTTGATAGAATCACATTATTAATAAAAATGGATAAATACAAAATCTTGTGTCAATACTTTTTGAATTCAGAAATATAAAAAGGTAATATGTCTATAGGCTGCTATTTTATATGGTGCAATATTGTCTGATTAGTATTTGTTCTTCTGGTTTTATGTTAAATAGACCTCCCTAAAGCACAATAAGTATGCATTCACCCTCATTTCTCTCCAGATTCAAACTTTCTGGATTAGAAATGTGCAAATGAGCATATATTTAGAATAGAATAGAGCTGGAAGGGACCTTGGAGGTCTTCTAGTCCAGCCCCCTGCTCAAGCAGGAGAACCTATACCATTTCAGACAGTGACTGTCTAGTCTCTTCTTAAAAACCTCCAGTGATGGAGCACCCACGATTTCTGAAGGCAAGCTGTTCCACTAGTTAATTGTCCTCACTGTTAGGAAGTTTCTCCTTAATTCCAGGTTGCTTCTCTCTTTGATCAGTTTCCAACCATTGTTTCTTGTCCTGCCTTCTGGTGCTTTGGAGAATAATTTGACCCCCTCTTCTTTGTGGCAGCCCCTCAAGTACTGGAAGACTGCTATCATGTCACCCCTATTCTTTTCTTTAGACTAGCCCAGTGATGGCGAACCTTTTAGAGACTGAGTGCCCAAACTGCAACCCAAAACCCACTTATGCATCGTCGAGTGCTGGGTGGGTGTGGCCCATGGGCTGGGCATGGCCCATTGGGTGGGTGGGGCTGCGGTGGTAACGGCAGACTGAGTGGGACTAAAAAGTTCAATCAATCAATTCCAACTTTGCAAGATCTTTTTTTTCCCCGCGAGAAGTTGAAATTGACTGATTGAACCTTTTTTTTTTTTGCACACGGCGGCAGAGTCCTAAAGTGAAAAGGTTTTATAAAACCCAGCTGAAGGCCTAGGACTGGGGCGACGGTGCGCGTGCCCACAGAGAAGGCTCTGAGTGCTGCCTCTGGCACCTGTGCCATAGGTTCGCCACCACTGGACTAGCCAAATCCAAGTTCTGCAGCTATTCTTCATATGTTTTAGTCTCCAGGCCTTTGATCATCTTAGTTGCTCTTCTCTGAACTTTTTCCAAAGTCTCAACAACTTTTTTGTAGCGTGGTGACTAAAATTGGTTGCAGTATTCCAGGCATGGTCTTACTAGGGTTTTATAAAGCGGTACTAAAACTTTG
>NW_015386865.1:302182-316539 GCF_001527695.2 Protobothrops mucrosquamatus | reverse complement strand
ACATGGCTCTTCCAGCAAGCGGACCTGACCTAGGGTGGATTTTACATTGGGTTTTAAATATTCGGAAGACGCAACATTAAAATTCGGTTTAATTCGGTTTTAAGGGGGGATTGTATATATGTTCTGGTTTTAAATATGTTGTGCGCCGCCCTGAGTCCCTGTCGGGAGAAGGGCGGCATATAAATTAAATTAAATAAAATAAATAAAATAAATAAATAAAATTCTCTCTCCTTTGAACAAAATGTTGAAAGCTATTCTGGTAAGACTGAATTGCTGCTTGCAAAGCAAAATGACAAGGGTGCTTTAATAGGATAAACTGAATAATCTATCTGGAGAAGAGGCTCTCTAAGTGAGGGAAAATAAAGAGGGCTATACAGAATCCCAGTGATGAAGTTCAGGCTGGTTTAGGAGCAGGGCACTGAACCTGTCCTTGGTGCTGACCTCAACAACATATTAGAAAGCAGCCTCTAGCAAAATTGGCTTTTCCCAAATACTCCCCATAATGACCTAACTGGAGATGCAGCAAACTATCTTCCTTTGTTCAGCAGCTCATAGTGATTGCAAAAATGCAGGCAGAGGCTGATTAAGATCAGCATTAGGGGAAAAGATGATCCATAAAAATGTTATTTAAGAGTTCAGATAAATGCAAGATCCACTCTGAGTCAGTTCAGAGGTCTACTTTTCTGAGTGTTTGGATTCGTGATGGAGTCCATCTTCTAGGAACTTCTCTCTGCGCTTTCGGCTATTGTCTGTGTGGTATTTATACGGTGCCTGTTGTATATCGCTTTTTAGATGTTGATTGGGGTGTTGATGGCTGACTATTAAGATCAGCAACTTTATGTCATGGTTCCAACAGATAAAACTCTTCAAAGAACTTCGAGGCATTGTTTACCTTAAAGAATCTTTATTTTGAGTAGCATAGCATCGGCAGTCCATAATCGAAGCCAAAAACTAAATTCCTCTCCCCTGAGCATATAGTATCAAAGGACAATTATCTCCTCCAATTAACAGTCATAAATCACATTCCCCAATTAGCATGAAGCGCGGGATTCCTCTCCTGTTCTCCAGCCCGCCAATTTCTTATCAGCTCTGGTTACAATAACCTTGTTTCTCACACTGGGTCCAGCGTTGTTATGTCTAGCTGGACTCTCACTCACATTCCCCCTCCCAGCATCATCTAATTCTAAAAGCAAAAGGTAAAAGATGGCTACATTTCCATTTGTTTTCAATGCAAAAACATCCGATGTTAGCAGCGTTGACATCCGGCCCCTCTTACAAAAAGGATAAATCCTGTAATATAAACAAAAGCACAGGTTAGGGATTGCCTCTTGGTTTGTTAGGGTGTTTCTTATAAAACCTAGTAATGAGTCTATCAGCTTTCACATCGCTAGACTTCACCGAAGTGGCTTCAGACAACGAATATCTTTCCATTGTACTAAATACTGCAATTTCCCTTTAAAAATTCTAGAATCAAGAATACGCTTTACTTCATAGTGAGTCTGTCCTGCCATCACAAGGGGTCTGGGTGCCTTCTTAAGGGGAGGTCTTAAAGTGGAACCCAATAAGGTTTCAATAGGCTGCAATGGAAAACAGGGTGAATTTTTCCTAAGAGCTTAGGGAGTTTTAATTCCACTGTGACTGGGTTAATGATCTTTACTATGGGGAAAGGTCCCAAGAACTTCGGTCCTAACTTCTTACTGGGTAACTTGAGCTGTAAATACTTAGTTGACAGATAAACCTTTTCCCCAATTTGAAATGTTCTTTGAGGAGCCCTTTTTTATCTGCCTGCTTTTTATATGTCTCAGAAGCATTTTTTAAAGCAGTCTTTATGGTTTTCCAAACTTCTTCCCAACCCTTCACCCATTTATCAAGTGTCTGGGAAGTGGAGGGCACCTGCGGGTATTCGGGTATCGGGTTGAACTCTTTTCCTGTGGTCACTTTAAAAGGTGTGAAGCCAGTGCTGCTGTGAACAGAGTTATTGTAAGCCACCTCTGCAAAAGGGAGGAGGTCAGTCCAGTTTGTTTGTTGGTAGCTGACGTAGCATCTGAGATATTGCTCCACCATCGAGTTAGTGGATTCAGCCCCCCATTAGTAGCCAGATGAAAAGCAGATGATAGACCTTGAGATGAACCAATTAGTTTAAGGAAACTTCTCCAAAACTTAGCTGTGAACTGCGCCCCCCTGTCCAAGTGTCAACACTGCAAATACTGTATATTCTTGCTTTGACAATATGCAGAACTGTCTGGTATTTTTAGGGTTAATGCAGAGCAGAAGAGAGTGGGGGGGGAAAGCCTGGGAAAGAAATAGGAAGAAAACCTTTGACCTTCACATTAATTGGATAACGTGATATATGACAGCTAATTTAGGGAGGGAACATGCTGACAATTTAACTGCTCAGAGGAAATGAATTTCAGACCTTAGCATCAACTTCGTTGTGCCTGTGCTGACATTTTGTAACAATAAATGTTTTAGGAAAATCAATGCCTGGAAGTTCTTTGAAGTGTTTCATTAGCCAGAACCGTAACACCAAGATTATTCACTTACCATGCAGCTGGTAGATGTGTTTCAAAAACATTTTGGTCAGTCATTGGGCAGACGGAAGCCCTTTGCAGGTGATGAAATGAGCCTGCTTTGAAAACAGATCTATCACAGTCCAGATGGCTGTATTTCCTTTACTTTCAGGTATATGTACTATAAAATCCATAGCAATTTCTTCCCATGGTTGGGAAGGGTCTGCCACCAGTTGCAACAACCCAGGGGTTTTCCGTGGAATTCTTTTCATGGTGGCACATACAGCACAACTCCTAACATAGGTTTCCACATCCCGTTTCAAACCCGGCCACCAGAATTGCCAGCGGATGAGGTGTAGTGTTTTTAAATATCCAAAGTGTCCAGCCTGTTTCATGTCATGGCATGTCGGAGACCGTTAAGGTGGAGGGTCTCTGGCAAATATAACTTTCCCCCCTTGTAAGCCAAACCATCCCTGCATGTTAGGGATGTTTGATTGTCTTTGAACCATTAGTCGATGACAAGCTCTTGTTTTATTTTCTTTGCCCCAGGGTCATCAGGGTTAGAGGCTCTTGAAGGTGAGACTCTGCATGGCGTGAGTTGAGAGGCTGGTTGTGGATTGGAGATAATTGCCTCATTAACCTCTTCACACTGGGTTTTGTACTGGGGCAGTCTGCATAGAGCATTAGCTAAGAGGTTTTTTTCCCCCGGTATGTACTTTAAAGTGAAGTTAAAATGGTTAAAGTACTGTGCCCATCGCACTTGTTTCGGGGACAATTTGTGGGGAGTTTTCAGTGCTTCTAGATTTTTGTGATCAGTCTATACCTCAAAAGGTACCTTGCTCCCCTCTAGATAGTGTCTCCAGTTTAATAGAGCCCAGCAGATTGCAAAAGCCTCCTTTTCCCATACAGCCCACCTCATCTCACACTCAGTGAATTTTTTTGAGGTGTAGACGCAAGATTGTAAGGTACCACTCTGGTTCTTTTGTAGTAATACAGCTCCGACAGCCACGTCGCTGGCATCGGCTTGAATTACAAAGGGCTGCCCTGGGCAGGGATGCTTTAGAACCGGTTCAACAGCAAATAGTCTTTTTTAGTTTTCAAAAGCGGTCTGACAGTTCATAGTCCATGCTGGTGGTTGACCCAATTGCGGCTTTCCTCCCCCTTTGCCCGTTTTTAGTAGTTCTGTGAGGAGTAGGGCAATGTCAGCAAAGGAGGGGATGAATTGTCGCTAAAAGTTGGTGAATCCTAGGAAGCTCTGGAGCTGTTTGCGAGTCTTTGGAGGCTGCCATTCAATTACGGCTTTCACTTTGGTCGGGTCTATTTCAATGCCCACGCTGGAATTTCTGTAGCCAAGATAATCTAATTGGGTCTGGTGAAACTCACACTTTGATAGTTTGACATAAAGTTTGGTATTTAACAGTTTCTTTAACACTTTTCTTACTAATTTTACGTGGTCAGTCATATTTGTGCTGTATATCAGGATGTCATCAAGATATACCAGAACCCCTTTGTATAAATGGTCATGTAGAACCTGATTAATTAGTTGCATGAAGACAGCTGGGGGCCCCTGTAGTCCAAACGGCATGACTCTTCCACTCATCTCCCTCCTTTATCCTCTCCCGGTAATATGCCTCTCTCAGGTCTAACTTAGTGAAGAAACTTCCCTTGGCCAGGTGGGTTAGTAAGTCCTTCAGGAGGGGGAGGGGGTATTTATTTCCCATACTCACTGCATTCAGACCCTTATAATCCATGCAGAGATGAAGCAAGCCATCTTTTTTTTCTTTAAACAGCAGACTTGGCCCGTTCGATGAATCCCCTCGCTAGGTTTTTGTCCACATATCACTGCATATCCTCCATTTCAAGGGGGGACATAGCATACATCCTCAGTCATGGGAGTTTGGCTCCCGGTAACAGTTCAATGGAGCAATCATTGGGTCTGTGGGGAAGCAGGGTGTCGCATTCTTTCTCACTAAATGCCCCCGCTAGGTCCCAGTATTTGCTGGGGATGAGCTGCTTGCATGGTTGCGATAAGGCAGCCACGTGCACTAGCTCGTTGGGTGGGCTAAAATTTCCTGTGACGTCCATTGAGTTAAGGGAGGGCTTGGGTTCTATGGGTAATCTTACAGTTCTCAACCTCTTTTCCCACCAGATAAATGGCTTCCATTTGTCCAACCAAGCTAGCCCTAGGATCACAGCCTCAGTCATTTTTGGAGCCACCAGGAACTGAATGAACTCCCAGTGCTCACCTATCTCTAAGCATAGGGGTTTGGTCAATTGCGTGACTAAAGTTCCACCCATTAGGGAACTATCGGCTTGCTCAAACCTCACGGGTTTGGAGAGCAGCTTTGCTTGTATATCCATTTTCAGGGCAAGTGACAAGTTGATGACACACCGGGAGCATCTGGAGTCGACTAGTACTTTTAAATCTACCTGTGCCCCCATTTTAGGGATTATGATTTTGGCAGGTAGCGAAACAGGTGGGACGTGTCAACTCACCATTGGGTCGTTCTCTCCTTCGTCTTCACAGTCATAGGAGGGTAGAGCAGCGGCAGGTCCGGCTTGGATCTCAGCACTCTCCTGTGAGGGGGATGTGACTTGAGCCACTGGTTCCTGCATGATCCAGTTGGATTTCTCTTTCGTTGGCTGCTGGACTGGTTTCTTTGCTGGTGGTCCCAGTCTATTCTGCTGCTGGGGATAAGGGATTGGGCAATTCGCTGCTCGATGTCCCTGTTGTCCACATCTGAAACACTTGATTGGTGGCCCAGCAGGTGTTCTGGGATTCTCTGTAGCTGCAGTGGTTGGAGGCTTTTGGGGGGGTGGCTGTCATTTGGGTTGATTTGGCCTTGACTCGGCTTCTTCTGGGGGTGGTTCCTGATAGCGGGCGAGCTGAACATCTAGTCTTACTGCTGCCTGGTACTACTCTTGCAGCTGATTTGGGACTGCTTGATAGATACAAGCCTGGGAGAGGTGGTCTAGTCCCTCCTTGAAATGTTGGACTAGGGATTGCTCGGGTCACCTCTCTATTCTGCCGGCTATCTTGCGAAACTCTCGTATGTATTCTAGGGCAGGCCTGCAAGCTTGTTTTATTTTGTGGACTTGCTCCTCCACTTTGAGAGCAAAGGATGAGTCCTCGAACCTTGCTCTCAGCCCTAGGAGGAAGAGGTGGGGGTCCTCTAACTCAGGTGCTTGCTCAGTATATAGATTCTTCAGCCACTTGGATGCTTCTTCTTCTAAGCTGGACACGAGCACATTGACTATAGCGGCTGGGTTCGGATAGAAGTAGGCAAAATGATTCAAGTGAGAGCGCACCTGATCATGTAGGGGGAGCAGGAAGATTTTTCTCCACTCTTCATCTCTAGCTCCTCAAGTCTCTCCACCAACTTCTCCACTGACTGACTATGGGCTGCAGACAGGTATTTCCACTCACCCGAGTCCTCAGTGGCAGATGATTTCATGGTTCTCCACTGGTCTGGGGAATGCAACATGCGAGAATCCCCTCTTGGCAGCCTCACCTCATCTGCCTTTGAAGCACTTGATGGGGGCAAGGCTGTCTCAAGGTGTCTGGAGTCTCTGCTGGATTGGGCCCATTCTGATGACCAGATCAGCTGTCCTCACAGTTTGGGCTTTGCCCCCAGTTGGGAGGCCTGAAAAAGTTCCTTCCCCACTGGTGTGCTACCCTCTGGGGTAGCAGCCGCTGCCGGGGTGCTGGTTTCAGGCGTTCTCTATTTCTCCATGCTGAGGTCTTCCCTGAATCTTTGTCAACTTACCCCTCTTTTCTAGGGACAGCAACTGGGGCTCGGGACCCCAAGATAGTTAGGAAAAAGTTGGAGTTTTTGGCTTAATGTCATGGTTCCAACAGATGAAACTCTTCAAAGAACTTTGAGGCATTGTTTACCTTAAAGAATCTTTATTTTGAGTAGCATAGCATCGGCACTGGTATAGTCGAAGGCAAACATTAAATTTCTCTCCCCTGAGCACATAGTATCAAACCACAATTCCCTCCTCCAATTAACAGTCATAAATCACATTCCCCAATTAGCGTGAAGTGTGGGCTTCCTCTCCCGTTCTCCAGCATGCCAATTTCTTATCAGCTCTGGTTACAATAACCTTGTTTCTCACACTAGGTCTAGTGTTGTTATGTCTAGCTGGACTCTCGCTCACATTCCCCCTCCCAGCATCATCTAACTCTAAAAGCAAAAGTAAAAGATGGCTACATTTCCATTTGTTGTCAATGCAAAAACATCCAATATTAGCAGCATTGACACTTTACAGTGTTGCAGACTTTACAGTGTTACAGACTTCAACTCCCAAAATTCACTAGCTAGGAAACTTGCTGGCTGGGGAATTCTTTGAGCTGAAATCCATACATAGCTGAGGTTGAAAAATATTGAGAGAGGGAACAGAGGATGAAACACTGGGAATAGTTATGGTGGGGAGGAGAGGGCTCAGAAAAGATGGCACATATCCTCTATAACAGCCACCGATTCACACAAACATACACATGCAAGCATACATCTTTGCATTCTTTTCTGGGGAATATTGTTTTATAACTTCAACATGGCAACAGCCTTCTAAGGTTAAGTGACATCCCAAGGAAAACTCATGAATGCAAATTTAAAGATTACATAGTTGCATCAGAAACCAAATGCATCTTACTGTAATGTATTGGCCACAACTGTTTTATATCACTTGCTTAATGTCTGACCTACATTGCTATATTGTTTAACAGTTGTTGTTACTGAAAGCCAGACTGGCTGTCTCCAAGCTGATAATGAGGTTTGGGGCTCGAGTCAGTCACCTAGGCAGACTTGAAAAAAAGCTATGTGCCAGGCCTATGGCAAACCAGGCCACATTTCTGCCCTCTGCTGAGGTCATCAGAGGGACCGCCTGAAAGAAGACGCATTCAGGAGAGGTACTTGGGCCCCGGGTCAACACCGAGTAGGGTTCTGCTCCAGCCAAAGGAGCGTATTCCACACTGGTGCCCATTGCCCCCTAAAGCAGAAGCTTAGACTACAGGTCAAGCTTCAAGCAGTTCCATACAAGATGGAACTGGACACGGGCTCAGCCATGTCCATCATTTCACAAGAAACATTCAGGCACCTATGCCATCGTAGCAACAGGTGGGCCAAGCTCCAGCCATCTAATCTACTACTCACAGACTTCCAAAACTCCCGAGTGGTGGTCAAAGGCGAAGCCACACTTCTGGTGGAATTCAAGGGGTTCAAGGGGCTACTAAATGTCGTAGAGATGGAAGGCCAGTGCATGAGCCTCATAGGGCTCGATTGGTTTGATGCATTGGGCATTCAAGTAACTGGCATTCACCGAACACAAGCGGCAGATCTGTCTGCAGTCTGCCAAGAGTTCGCGGATGTTTTCAGTTCTAGTTTGCTGACTATAGTGCACCCTCAACAGAGCACTTCAACAGCACGCGTACCCTGTGCCAGTTGTCAGCCATATTTTGGCATCATTGCAAGGAGGCCGTGTGTTCGCCAAATTAGATTTGGCACAGGCCTATCAACAACTGCCCGTGGATGAGGCCACAGCAGTAGCCCAGACCATTGTCACCCATAGGGGGGCTTTTAAGGTTAAGCGCCTATAGTTCAGGGTGAGTGTAGCCCCAGGGCTGTTCCAGGGAGTGATGGAGCGCACGCTCAAGGGAATTCCAGGGGTTTGCCCCTACTTCGATGATGTCCTCATTGCTGGGGAATCGGTTGAGATTCTGGCTGAATGGCTTAAGGCCGTCCTTCAGTGGTTCCGCGACGCGGGACTTAAACTAAAAAAAGAAAAGTGCAAGATTGGGGTAGAGTCAACCAAGTTCCTTGGTTTCCACATCGATGCCAAAGGCATTCATCCGGCGGAATCCAAATTAAAAGCAATCCAGCAGGCCCCAAGGCCGAAGTCAAAGGGAGAGCTTCAGGCTTTCCTAAGCCTTTTGAATTTTTACCATGCCTTCCTCCCAAACAAGGCCACAGTGGCAGAGCTGTTACACAGGCTGTTGGATAGACAAGCTCAGTGGCAGTGGACCAGTGTCCACGAGAGTAGCTTCCAAGCAGTCAAATCACTGCTGTTGTTAAACTCAGTTCTCACTCATTTCAATGAGTAGCTGCCTGTCTGCATTGCATGTGATGCATCCCCATATGGGGTTGGGGCTGTGTTAAGCCACTTAATGGCTGATGGGAGGCAGAAGCCCATCATGTATTACTCCAGGACCCTATCATCTGCAGAGTGCAACTACGTGCAAATTGACAAGGAGGCTCTGGCCATTGTGGCGGAGTTAAAAAGTTCCATGACTACTTGTATGGCCGCCAGTTCACGGTCTTCACAGACCACAAGCCACTCCTAGGGTTCTTCACCACAAACAAACAGACACCTCAGATTCTGTCTCCTTGAGTGCTGAGGGGGTCTATCTTCCTGTCAGCCTACAACTACAGGATGATTCACAAACTGGGCAAGGAAATGGGCCATGCAGACGACCTGAGCAGGTTGCCCCTGCCACATGTAGAGCCAGCTCCAGCTCCGTCTGCATGCATCCTGGCTATCCAGGATTTGCTGGAATCTCCTCTTCACGCTGGGGACATAGCTGCTGAGACAGCAGCTGACAAAATGCTGAGTTGTGTGCTAAACTGGGTACACACAGGATGGCTGGACAAATGTCCAGGGCCAGAATTTCAGAGTTTCTTCATGAGAAAAGATGAGCTTTCAGCTCATAAGGGGTGCATCCTTTGGGGAAGTAGGGTCATAGTCCCGAGCTCTTTAAGGCCCAGGGTCCTAGAGTCTCTGCACGAGGGTCATCCGGGAATAGTCCGGATGAAGGCACTTGTGAGGAGCTACCTTTGGTGGCCAGGGCTAGATAAAGCCATTGAGGCCCAAATACATGGTTGCTACACGTGCCAGCAACCCAGACCGGAGATGCCGCAAGCCCCTGTCCACCGATGGGAGGACACACACACACCGTGGTCAAGAATCCACATCGATTTTGCCGGGCCCTTTCAGGGACAGCTGTTTCTAATAGTGGTGGATAGCCATTCTAAATGGTTAGAGGTCGCACCAGTCCCTACTATGACTACTGCCAGAACCCTTCAGGAACTGCACAGAATCTTTGCAACACATGGACTTCCAGATGTGTTAGTCTAAGACAATGGGGCTCAGTTTACCACTTCTGAATTCCAGTCTTTCCTCAGGGCAAATCTAATATGGCATGCCACATTGGCTCCCTTTCACCCAGCCTCAAACGGCCAAGCAGAATGTATGGTCCGCACAACTAAGGAATCACTAAAATGGATTGTCACAGGGGATTGGCACCACAGACTGGCAGATTTTCTACTCTGCCAATGCACAACTCCCTGTGCTGCCACGGGCAGAAGCCCTGCCAAACTCAGATGGGGCCGACGTTTGATCACCAAGCTGGACAGGCTGCACCCAGACAAGGTTGCCTCAGACTCTGCTTAGCCAAAGGTACCTCGGAATTTGCAAGTGGGTGACCAGGTTTGGACCCGGAATTACGGGCAAGATGCTTTGTGGGTGGCAGCCGTGGCTGTTAAGGTGTCGGGACCACTCTCTTATGAGGTGGTCCTGGAAGATGGGCGAGTCATTTGCCGGCACATTGACCAGCTGCGTCGGAGGCTAGCAAACCAGTTGTTGGCTCAGGCCTCTCAAGAGGGCTGCACACAAGGGCCGTGCGAGAGCGGCCCAACAGAGGAGCTTGCACACTCCAGCAGAACTCTTACTCAAGGAGTCAGGGAAAAGGCCGTAGGAGAGCTTCCCCTGGACAGACAGACAGTATCCGCTAAACAGGACCGGCAAACTGTGCTGAGGGACAGCCTTGCAGACTTTGCTGCATGATTGGACTTTGGTTTGGGCCAACCGGGACTGGCCAGCCAAAGGGACCTGAGTCAACCTGACTTCACTGGACCTCAGAGTCCTGGTCTACCCAGTCGGGCAGGCGAGCGGGTAGACTGGGAGACCTCTGCAACCCTTAGACGTTCAGAACAGTCAAGAAGGTCGCCTAAATATCTGCAGGACTATGTCCAGCAATTGAGAGTTTGAGCCATCTAGGGGGAAGGGGTGTAATGTATTGGCCACAACTGTTTTAAATCACTTGCTTAATGTCTGACCTACATTGCTGTATTGTTTAACAGTTGCTGTTACTGAAAGCCAGACTGGCTGTCTCCAAGCTGATAATGAGGTTTGGGGCGGGAAACTGTTACTTTAAACCTATTGGTTGCCACCTAGAGGCTAACTGTATAAATAGCTGTGCAGCAGCCTTTAGGGCTGCTTCTGTTCCGAGTTAATAAACTTGTTTGCTGTTTCAACACTCTGCCTCATTCAATGCCTAAAGAACCAAAGATATAACACTTACCTTCACTGATCTATTCAGGAGTCTTTTTCCATGGAAAGAGGCTGAGCCTTGGGATGGCATTGCAGTTGACAAAATTACGTGGATACTGATTGGCTCGGAAAACGAACCGAGGTACCTCGCGGATGTAGGTATTGTCACAGATGATGCGTGGCAATGACGCTGCAGCAAGAGCCTGTCGCTGGGCTGAGGTGAACACTCCACGGTTCTCCCACCAGAACCTGGAAAAAAACAGGAAAATTCTCACATTGAAGAGCAGCCTCCCACATTTACAGAGAATTTCTTGCTGGAATGAAGCAGAACAGAATAACAGAATGAGTTGGAAAGGACCTTGGAGGTCTTCTCGTCCAACCCCCTGCTCAGGCAAGAAACCCTATACCATTTCAGACAAATGGTTGTCCAATCTCTTCTTTAAAAATGTCCAGTGCTTCTGGAGGCAAGTCATTCCACTGATTTATTGTTCTGTCAGGAAATCTCTCCTAAGTTCTATGTTGGTTTTCTCCTTGATTTTTTTCTGTCCATTGCTGAAGCCATTAAAGTGCATGTTATTGCAAAGAACATTCTTTATTTCAGAAAGCTGTCCTTTAAATTTATTTTTCAAAAATCCACTTGTCCTTAAAGGCAATTTAAAGATTGCTTTTAAAAATTAATTTATACAGGTAGTCCCCAGCTTACGACTACAATTGACCCCAAAATTTCTGTTGCTAAGTGACACATTTGTTAAGTGAATTCTGCCCCATTTTACGACCTTTCTTGCCACAGTTGTTAAGTGAATCACTGCACTTGTTAAATTAATAACACAGTTGTTAAGTGAATCTGACTTCCCCATTGATTTTGCTTGTGAGAAAGTAGCAAAAGCTGATCACACGATCCTGGGACAGGATCAATCCTGTCATAAATATGAATCAGTTGTCTAGTAGCTGAATTTTGATTACATGACCACAGGGATGCTACGATGGATGTAAGCATGAAAAATGATCATGCCACTTTTTCAATGACATTATAACTTTGAACGTTTACTAAATAAACTGTTGTAAGTTGAGGACTATCTGTATAACATTTGATTTTAGATATTTTTATTAGAATATGTATTTTTGTAAAAAAAATTGACTTTGCTTTTGAATTTTCCTTGGTAAAGAAAATTTATGAACATAAACAATTAAAATTAAACAATTAAAAATTTTCAGAAACTTATTCAGATTTGCCCCTTTTTCAGGTTTGATCTTTATTTTTTCCCAAGAAAATATTGTCACTATATGTACAGCAGATTATAATCAGCAATGTCTTCCCAAATTTTCAAATATTTCACTAAAAATTTCCCAGTTTCACTGCTATTTTATTTTTAACATGTAAGACATTTAGAAGCTGAATCAAATCATTGGCTCACTTTGCCCTATAATAGAGTAGAACCCAAGAAGCAGGGGCTTCCCAACATTTAAAATATATTTTATTTACTTAAAAAGGAAAATAAGATTTTTCCCTCAAATAATTACTAGCTGTGGTAATTATTCAACAGAGTCTTATGAAAACAAAGGAATAAACAAGAAATGTAAACAAGTGTAGATGCATCTTGTGAACAAAACCATGAACACCTCTAAAAGTTATTAGTCCCTAGGAGGATTTTTTGCCTGGTGAATATTATTGTCCACAAGGTATGGTCAAAGAGTCAAGATGGCAGCCACAATGATGATTAGGGGACTGGAGGCTAAAACTTACAAGGAACGGTTGCTGGAATTGGGTATGTCTAGTTTAATGAAGAGAAGGACGAGGGGGGACATGATAGCAGTGTTCCAATATCACAGGGGCTGCCACAAAGAAGAGGGAGTCAAACTACTCTCCAAAGCGCCTGAAGGCAGGACAAGAAGCAACGGATGGAAATTAATCAAGGAGAGAAGCAACCTAGGACTAAGAAGAAACTTTCTGATAGTTAGAACAATTAATCAGTGGAACAACCAGCCTCCAGAAGCTGTGAATGCTCCAACACTGGAAGTCTTTAATAAGAGATTGGGAAGCCATTTGTCTGAAATGGTATAGGGTTTCCTGCCTGAGCAGGGGGTTGGACTAGATGACCTCCAAGATCCCTTCCAACTTTATTATTATTGTTGTTGTTGTTATTATTATTATTATTGTATGATTGAAACTTCAAACCATTTTTAATGTCTGATATATATAAAATAGGCTGGAGTTTTGATTGCACCATTAAGGTCACCATTTCGATTTTTTTTTTAAACCAATCCTGAGGAGACTCCTGATTTTACTCTTTCTGAAATATTTCAATAGATTCCCTGCTGTTTTTTGTTTCTTTTCTGATCCTTTTCATTCACCTTATTCCTCTCTCCTCCTCATTTTTTCCTACCCTTTATTTCTAAAGCTAATTATTCCCCTTCCCTATTATTTAGCTTGCCTCCTGGGGTTGTGGGTTTTCCATCACTGGAGACTTTCAAAAAAATAGACTAGACAGCCATTTGACTGGGGTGGGATAAGGCTCTACCTTGAATAGGGGGCTGAAGTAGAAGACTCCAAGGTCCCTTCCAGCCCTCTGATTCTATGACTCTATTTCTCTTTTTTAATGTTTACATCAATTTTAATCAGTAATTATTTATTTGGGGGTGATGGTTACAAGGTGGAGCAAATTCCAGAGATGGTTTCAGCTAGAGTTGGTAACCCTAGGTTAATATGGGAAACTGAACAAAACAGAGATTTTTGCCTGTGTTTTTTAGGAATATAGTTTTTTTTTTAGGGTCCATTTTCCTTCCAGGTTAATAAAGTATTTGGGAAAGCTGAGAACTGAACCTTATTCATTCAAAGCATGTCTTCTGTCCTTGAGTAGCAGCACAACTTTCTGTTTTTCTTTATTGTAGTGAAACAACTTTAGGCCCATTTGCTATATACTGTAGAAGATCAAGGGGCCACAATAAAATGACAGGTTTTATTTGCTCACCTGTCCCCATCACGAAGGTTTTGGAACTGTTTCCGAAAGATACATGCCAGCAGAGGCCCAACTCTGCCATTCCGGATGAGGGGCTCAGCCACTCCCCCAATCCAGAGGTCGATGTTCCTGGGCGTCCCGTAATGCCGAATGAACTTCTTGGCCAGCTGAGAATTCTGGAGGACCCGGGCCAGATCATTTTCATTGCGAGGTTGTGAGAGGCCACAGAATTGTCTCCAGGAATTATAACCTATAGAACAAGAATGGTGGTCAAGAGTTCTGCTCGTCTGAAAAATGGTGTTCTCCCTAGTATCATTCTATGTTGCAATCTCAAAACATCTTTAAGGCTGAGCTGTAATTTTTCACATTATTCTTGGCTATTTGGCAGCGATCCACAACCTCTGCTTTTTGCTACAAAATGGCAACACTCTACTCTTGTTACCTGCTAGACCGTGATCTCGGCCACGCTGCATGTTCAACGCTGGCAGATCCAATCCTAATTTTTCAACTTGTTGGAAGAGTCGGTCTCGCAGAGCCTCTACTACTATCTGATCTTGTCTCG
>NW_015386865.1:291735-301704 GCF_001527695.2 Protobothrops mucrosquamatus | reverse complement strand
TCTCAGCCTAGCATTTGAGTGGGTAGCCTGAGGTCTTCACAGCTGAGCTGAAGAACTCTGCTGAACCAGCAGAAAACTCAAGGGGTATAAAATTTGATGATTTCTGGACAACTCCAATCTTTATGATGATAGAGAATATTAAGGACAAAAATTGGTGGATTCCCCTGGATTTCTTATTTCTCCCATCAAACATTACCGCACAGTGGAAAAAACACCCACTGAATATTGTCTTTGTTGTGGTGTGAAACTGAGACGAGGAGGAAGCAATCACTAGATTTTGACAGCTAAACTAGTTGATTTAGCTCAGTCAAATTTTCATATAGGTTTTGTGTAGGTGCCTTAAATCAGAGACTTCTTTATTATTCCCATTTTTTTAACCTTATTTCTCTTTAAACATTATTTAATCTTAGAAGATTAAATTTATACATAATTTATATGTCCACCCATCTCATAGATATGACTCTGGGTAGTTAACAAAAATAACAACAAAATAAACAGTAAAAACACCAAAATTTAAAAAACAACATTAATAGCACGAGGACATTTATAGCAGTCCACATTCAAATCAGCCATGAAGCGAATTCACCCATACTGTCGGGGCCCCAGGCTAGATGGCAAAGCCAAGCTTGTTAAGGTCTGATAAAAGACCAGCAGGGTCAGGGCAAGTCTAACCTCAGAGGGGAAAATACTCCAGAAGATGGGCACAATGGCACAAATGTCTCTGTTTCTGGGTCAGATGAAATTCTCCTGTGGGATGGAACCCGGAGCGTGTTACTCCTTTTGGATCTAACAAGGTGGGTAGACACCAGTGGAGAGAGTAAGTAATTCAGCCCCAAGTTATGAAGAGCTTTCAAGATTGCCGCCAGCATCTTGAATTCACCCAGAAGCATACCAGTAGCTAAAGAAGCTCCTGAAGCAATTGTGTCTCGGCTGCCAAACATCCACAACTGTCTGTGCCATTGCAATTTGTGGCAGATTACGCTTCGACATACTTTTCATGGGCAGCCCCATGTAGAGCATGCGGCAGTAACCCAATCAAGAGGTGACTAAGGCATGAGTTACTGTGAGCTGGGCCTCTTAGTCCAGGAATGGACACAACTCGTACACAATACAAAACTATGCAAAGGCCCTTGTGGATACAGCTACCATCTACTCTAAACAGCACCTGCTATCCAAGAACTGACCAGGTCCATTTCAGTTTCATTGTTTGAGATCAGGCAAAATTGACCACTTGCTGGGACTTACCTTCTTGGATAACTCTCCATGTAGCAAAGAACTCATTTTCTAAGGGTGTTTGACTCACAACTCGGTAACGGCTGTCTAAGCGAGACACAGTTGGCCGCACTGAATTATGTCCAAAACGGAAACCATTGGTAAAGACGTTAGAAATTCGGGGATCCACAGAGTCATTGTAGCCTCTGTAGGAACGCAGAGCCCTAGAATCCCCCAGTAGGGCAGGTATATATTCTGTATAGGTGATTTTCTAGAGCAAAAGGACAAAAAGAAGAGTCAACCTATTGGAAGAAAGCAATTAGTTAGTAATGATTATCACTAATACTACATTGAATATTAGAAGCAGAAGACCAGTCTTCCTCAACGTGATGCTATGAGGTTTGTTCTTAAATATGTGTGTTTTGTATTACTAATTTGGCTTCTACAACTTTTGCAGGCTTACAAGACAGAATACAGATAGTCCTCGACTTACATCTGTTTGTTAGTGACTCTTCAAAGTTACAAGGCACTGAAAAAAGTGACTATGACTGTTTTAACACTTATGACTGTTGCAGCATCCCCAGAGTTATGTGATCAAAATTCAAACGCCTGGCAGCTAATTTATATTTATGATGGTTACAGCGTCCTGGGCTCATGTGATGACCTTTTTCTACCTTTTGATAAGCAAAGTCAGTGAGGAAGGCAGATTCTCTTCACAATCGTGTTACTAACTTAACAACTGCAGTGATTCACTTAACACATTTGGCAGGAAAGGTCATAAAATGGGGCAAAGTCACTTAACGAATGTCTTGCTGAGCAACAGAAATTTTGGGCTGCATTGAGGTCGTAAGTTGAGGACGACCTGTACTTTAAACTCAGCACACAGATATTATGTCAGCAGATATTTAAGACCCCTTTTCTAAATCCTGGTGCTGGCCTCACTGAGGGAGGAATTATTACCAGACCTAAACTGGTATTAACCAGCTTTTTGAAATTGCACAACACATGAACCTTGTTTCACACATGTTGCCTTATAAGAATGCCAAAACCAAGTTCCCAGTGATGTGCACCTTCTGTAGGGATGCACTACAACCCTCAATGGTCAAATCCTGGCAAGTCAAGCTGCCACTGAATGGGGAAAGCCATTCCTAGGAGAGAGACGTTAGCTGGGAAAGTCTTATTCGGACCCACAAGGAGTGGTCACCTGATCAGATTCAGATGCTTGGCAACCAGCATGTATTTACGGTAATTGCAGCATCTCAGGATCATGTGATCACCATTTGCAACCTTCCCCACCAGCTTCTGACACGCAAAGTCAATGGGGGAAGTCAACATTTGCTTAACGATCGTGTGAGTCACTTAACAACTGCAGTGATTCACTTAACAATGGTAGCAGAAAAAGGTCGTAAAATCAGGTGCTAGTCACTTAACCACCCTGCTTAGCAACAGATATTCTGATTCTAACTGTGGTTTTAAGTCGAGAACTACCTGTAACTAAATAAATACATTTAGATGGCAAGTGTCATGCTCAGGCCACTCAGTGTTACACCCTAATGGTCTTACTCTATAGGGCTGGTTACTCTGGGCTTCAAAGAGGGGTTAAGCCACTTAAAACAGAATTGTTCCTTCATTTTGTGCAAAATGGTCATGGAACTATTCATCCCACACCTGCATCATGGCTCCCAAGATTTTCCGGGATTCCTGATAGAGTTCTTCTCCACTCATTTGTGGGTTCANAGGCATGAAGCCAGATGGGTCACTTTGGACCAGCCAGTCTCTCTCAGCCCTTGCAAATCACTAGCAATGCTGAACCATTCTTGAAATTATTGACCAAGAACCCCCTTTGTATACTGTAAAACCATTCAGGTTTCAGGGAATGCCCTGCTAAACAGGAAAGTCCCTAGCTGTTCTGTAAAAATCTACATTGAAGAGTTTAATCTCAGGTCCATTGGAAGTCCATTCTGAAGCTCTGGTGCTATCATCATAGTGGCTTGCTGACAGATCCACATCCAAATAACTTCTCTCACAGTCAGCAAGCCCTCTTTCATGCTTGGGCAGAAGGCACCACAGCTACTTAGAAGGTGCAAAGCATAGAGCTTCATCTGCAGATCTACAGGTGGCCAAGTACCTCTCTCAAAGGCCTTGCACAACCCTGTCAGATATCTAAACTCTTCATACAAGAGCACCCTCTCCCAGTTTTTTCCAAAAGTTTCCTTTCACCAGAGATAAAGGAAATTGGGAAGTGAAAACTCTTAAATGAGTTACAGCAGTTCTCCAAGTGGCAGCAGTCTTCAGACCAGCCTTTAACAGAATAACAGAGTTGGAAGGGACCTTGGAGGTCTTCTAGTTCAACCCTCTGCTCAGACAGGAAACCCTATACCATTTCAGACAAATGGTTGTCCAATCTCTTAAAAACCTCCAGTGATGGAGCACCCTCTGGAGGCAACTGTTCCAGTAATTAATTGTTCTAACTGTCAGGAAATTTCTACTTAATTCTAGGTTGGTTCTGTCCTTGATTATTTTCCATCCATTGCTTCTTCTCTGCATTCAGGTTCTTTGGAGATTAGGTTGACCCCCCCTCTTCCTTGTGGCAGCCCCTTAGATATTGGAACACTGCTATTATGTCACCCCTACTCTTTCTTTTAATTAAACTAGACATACTCAATTCGTGCATCCATTCTTCATATGTTTTAGCTTCCAGTCCTCTAATCATCTTTGTTGCAACTATTCCTTTTTTGTCTTCCTATTATCCCTTTCACTTGATGTGACTTCAGTTTGCAAGAGCAGCCTGGAAGAAATGATGCACCTTTCAAATAACTTACCTGCCAAAAAACAGGGGATGTTGAGGGTTTTATTTGTTAGCCTGCAATTTTCCAGAAAGCCTTCAGGAACACCAAAGGGGAGATAGGCAAGGCCTCGATCGTTGAATTTGTTATTCACAGCTAGCAATCCTAGGTTGTTTGTGAAATTTCTTAGCTGCATTGCCCACTTGTCTTCACTGGCATATACCATACTGGCATCAACAAAGGCTGTGATTGCATTGATCTGGTTGCGAATGGCATAGCCACCGTTGCACGCAGGAGCAGCCCGGGTAAAGGGGATGCACTTAAACTGCTTTTTTGAAGGATCATTGGGTGGGATCTAGAGCAAAAATATGAAGACAGGTAGGCATCATTATACTCATGCTTTCCTCCTTTCTCGCATTAATATTTAAAAGGAACATATGACGAAATGGAGCCATGCTTGGAAGATGTATAAATATGATCCAATTCTGGAATGAGTTAGTTTTGGTGATGGGTTTTGGACTTTAACTCATATCAGTCTGAGTAATCATAGCCACGTAAGTGAGCATCTGAAGACCTTCAAGTTAGATCAAGAGATTAGATCTAGTAAGCATGGTAGCTCAGCAATGCTGTCTTTTTAATATTTATTTATTAAGAAATTTGTATGGCTGCCCAACTCATTTACATTGGACTCCAGATGACTTATAAAGATAAACTCCTAGTACAAAAACCTATAAACACCCATGTACCTAATGACAAAAATCAGACCAGCCTCTTGGTGGGCTCCGTATCACTATGGGGTCCCCAGATCCACTGGCAGAACTATATTTTCTGTCTCTTCACTGGCATATGCTTAGATTAGACACCAAGGAAGTAGACAGGGAGATTGAAATAAAGCTGGAAAAGCAGAACTCGGAAGCACTGGGAAGATAAAGAACAGAGGCTGTCAAATTTAAGTGGTTGTCCCAAAGGTGCTTTTTCAAGAGGCAACTGGATTTTCTTCGTTTTTCCTTGAAGACATTTCGCTTTTCATCCAAGAAGCTTCTTCAGTTCCAACTGAATGATGGAGAATGGAACTATTTATATTCCTTGCAGTCATCTGGTTGTTGGCACACCCTCTGAGAGTTGTTGAGGTCACCTGGAGGTTTATCAGCCAGAACTGAAGAAGCTTCTTGGATGAAAAGGAAGGAAAAACAAAGAAAGTCCAGTTGCCTCTTGAAAAAGCACCTTTGGGACACTCATCCTGAGTGTCTCTCGATAGCTGCTAATCCATGCAGAAGTAGATACAGAATTTCTCATACCTGGATTGGAAAACATGGTGGCCCTTTCTCACAGCTGTTAATGCAATCTATTCCTTTTATGAAGGTGAGGGTCGCTGTTACAGAAGGTCCAAAATCCAAATCATGATTGAAAAACTGCCCCCACTGCATAAACATGACTGAGCGGAAAGGATCATCCGTGAGGTTTACATTAGGAAAGAAGACAATGTCGTTGGATACAGCCCGGACCTGTTACCAAGAAATTGTTATCAAGAGTGGCAGAGACAGAAGGAAAGAAAAGAGGTTTATGAAAACCCACCTGGAACAATTACAAATTGCTACATGCTAATTTAGGAGAAAGAATGTAAAGGTTTATTTGCAAAAACTGCCAATGAAATAATTTAAGACAGTGGTTCTCAACAGACCCCTGGGGAGCCACAATGTCGTCATGGGGGGAGGGGGGATCTATGAAGGCTTGAAGAAATGTTATGATTTAAATCTTGAGTTAGGACTGGGGGGGGGGTTGTCGCCATGGTCCACAGCCACAAAAGATATTTAAAGGGGGTCAGTGGTGAAGAAAAGTTTGAGAACCACTGATCTAGGAGTCTCCTTCTTGATGAAACAAGAGAGAGGAATGATTTCAAGGTCTTCAGGCAGAAGAATTAAATACAGATGGTTGACACTCTGGAACTTCATTAAAAGCAGCTAACTAAAAGGACTAAATAAAAAAGATTTATCTAATTATCTATTATCTAATCTTATTTTATTTTATTATTATATCAAATATAATATTATATGTTAATTATTAATATTAGGTATTAGAATTTCAGGGGCCTTATATATGGGACCTGCAATAGAACATTCCAGTCTGAAATGCTTCTGCTCAGCATCCAGTCAAATAGACAAGTCTTTTTTCAGGGTGCTTGGTTCTTTCACTCCCTTTTGACAAAGCTTCAAACAGTCAATAAACGAATGGTTGTAAGTTGAGGAGTAACTATATTACAAAGACAGCACAGGTAGCATGCTGACCGAGTAGGAAGTGATCATAATACAGTCATCCAGACCGGTTTTTCAAAATATATACCAAGGCCATGCTATATAAACTACACTGTGTCTTCCTCTTAATTTGTCTAATCTTTGAAATATAACAGACCAAAGGCCTACGTTGTGGTTGTTCAGGGCTGGTCAGCAAGTTGGGAGCCCATTGTGCACCATAGTTATTTGCATATTTGATATATTTATGTTATATCTTCAAAGTTTATTTAAGTGAGTCAGGATTTGGCCACAATGAAGTCTCTGTCTTTTCATTTGCAAAACTACGGTATAAGATACGATTCTTTCCAGTTTCATGAAAATGCCACTCTATTCCTGTTTTCTTTTGCTACAACTAGTGTACAAAAGCACCAGATCATTTACAGGCCTTAAACTATACCTGGATCACTCCTGCTTTGACAGACAAATTTAGGACTCCTTAGTACATTTCTGGCTATGATCCTTCAATTACATCAATTATTCCATTTCTCTAATCCCCTTGCCTCAACTCTTGGTCTCTTTCCTCCCCTTTTAAATGTTTTTATCCCTTAAAACCCTGGATCCTTTCTGTTATGTACTGAGCTTGAACTGAGGAACAGGTGCAGGGAGCTGCACTGAAATCTTTAGCAGACCACTGGCCTGCTAACCCAGACAGGCTGTCTACAAGTTAGTTAGTATGCATTTAAGCGGGAAAATACNCCAAAATGTAAGATATCACCCTCTTCACTTAGCAGCCCTTAGCACTTAAAAACAACTAGACTAGGGTCTTGGCCACCAAAAGATTGTCCGTTTCTATTCGAGAATCATACAGGTTATTGCATTCGCCTGTAATGGTCCGGTAAGGGTTCTTCTCATCACATTCTTGTGTACTGATCTCTTGGGAAGCACATCCGCTTGCTTTGTAGATAGTTTGCATCTGGGAAGGGGAGAGCACATCTGTGGGAAAGCAAAGGGATTTAGACTTCAGGGCTGCAAAAATGACAGAAGAATGCAAGACTAGAGTCACTTGCCTTCTGAATTAAAAACCGAAAGCAGGCTTTATGTTTTGTAAGGATGAGAAAATTTAAAAGGTGAAAGTCTATGGAGATTCCCAGTCATCCAAGTCATGGTTGCCCAAAGGTGCTTTTTCCAAAAGTAACTGGACTTTGTTTTTCCTTGAAGACATTTTGCTTCTCATCCAAGAAGCTTCTTCACTTCTGAAGTGAAGAACTGAAGAACAGAATTGAAGAAACTTCTTGGATGAGAAGCAAAACATCTTCAAGAAAAAAACAATGTCCTTTTGAAAAATCACCCTTGGGTTAAAAGGTGGAACATTTTCCTTTTTCAGAGATGTTGGGTAGCTATTAAATATTATTCATAACAGCTCCAACCAATTGCTCTACAGTAATCAGTAACTTAATGGTTGCATTCCTAAAACATGCTAAGCTTGGTTAATTTTAACTGGTTCATTTTTGTCCATGTGTGAGGCTTAGCAGGTTATGTTTTAGGAGTCAAGGTATTATGCAAATTCAGAAAATGGGTTAAGTAGTAGCCAAGTTAAACATGTTGTTCAATAGCAGCTATCTTGAACTCTTCAAGTCAATCTGTTGCTCAATGTAGGATCTGCAAAGCAGAATACAAGTATAGCATCTCTGAAGCATGACTGCTTGGGTGGTTCTTAAATGACTTTAAGGTAGAAGAGCCCACCACTTCCCATCACACATCTATGGAGATTCTCTGCTTATTTTTTCTGCAGAATGGACATAGGGCAGAAAAATCCTGCAGAAAGCACAGCTCCACAACACAGTCCTTTCAACAGTTCCAAGAAGGCTCCACACCCATTTGCACTACTCAGGTGACCCTGAGGACACAGACAAACCCCCAAGTGGCCTCAACGGCTCTCTAAAAGGATGCAAATGGCCAGCTGTCTGCAAGGAATATAAATCCTTCCATTCTCAATCATCCAGTCAGAGCTGAAGAAGCTTCTTGGATGAGAAGCAAAACATCTTCAAAGAAAAACAAGAAAATCCAGTTGTCTCTTGAAAAAAAATATCTTTGTGACAACCATCAAATGATGTTCCATTGATTAGCAGCTCTTACAGGTTTTTGTGGAGCGGTTTTTTAAGCCCCCAATTTCTTTCTCTTTAATTTCCATTCATTGATCTGAGTTCTACCTTAGGAACAATTAAGAACACTCTACTCTAGCTTCTCCTATCAATTTGAAGATCTTCTCTTCTCTAAATTTAAAGATACATATCCCTTGGGTAATGTTAATAAATAAGAGTTAATTTCTAACTTCCCACCATCTTAGCTATTCTTCTCTGGATCATCTCCAGTTTCCCAATATTCTTCTCAACATGTAATGCTCTTATAGGCTTTGGTAAAGCACTATAAAAGTAATATAAATATAGGAATATCAGCATTAAGGTTTCTTTGTGCCGTACCTTGCAGAGATTTGTTTATTTTTGTTTATATTTCATATTTCTAAACTTCCCATCTCCTTTAAAGAAGGGCTCTAGGCAATGTTTTAATTTAGTCTTATGCATTATTATGCAATTGAATCTACATAACACATCATAAAACTATTGAAAATGCTAAAGAAAAAAAGAGTCTTCTTGATGTATAGGACGAGATTTGAGAAAAAAAGACAATCAAAAGCATTCTCTGAAAAGATTTCCCATGAAATTCTTATGAAGACAGATGCTTCCATATAAAATATTAGCTTAATACAAACAATCATTATTCATGTCATTTTTGGTTGCCCCACCCAATCATCAACTGACATCTAACATAAAATGATTAAATTCTTAGATTTAAAAAAATCTCTTTTGCTTCCTCTTTGAAGATGATTGGCCAAGAAATGTACATGTACTTTGCGGTCAAAATGAATAGATTGCAGGCAACTTTTAATGCATTTTTTTGCACATTTTTCCAAACCATACAGTTTTATCTACAATTTTGACAAATGCACATAATTTTTGCAAACAATTTCCCCTAATAAATCTGTAGTGCACCTCTATATATGTATATTTCCAGGAATGGATGTATTTTCCTACAGAGTTTTCCTTCATATAGGTTTGCTTTCCAGTAGGGAAACTGTATTACAAGAAGTAGAGAAGGACAAATGTTAAAGGACAACCTAGTTTCCATGAGATGCTAATGTGTGAGGCTGAATATTTATGAGCACCATTTGATATTTTAAAAGCTTATACTATAAACATTGGGGTTGGAGTTTTCAAAATGAAACACCCAGCATTAATTTTGATTTGTCTGTGATAAGCTAAGTCACTGCAGAAGTTATGCAAATAGCAAAAAGTGTAAATTAAGCATGGAAGAAAACCCAGCATTTTATTTTCCTTCCTTTTGGTTACTTTTTTTTTGTTACTTTCGGTTACTTTTTCCTGCCCACCTAGCAGATTGAAAGCACACAAATGCAAGTAGATTAATAGATACCATTTTGGTGGGAAAGTAACAGCATTCCGTGTGCCTTTGGCATATAGCCATACTGGCCACATGACCACAGAAAATGCCTTTGGACTATGCTGGCTCTCTCGGCCAAGAAACGAAGATGAGCACCGTGCCCTGGAGTTGGACACAACTGACAAGGAAAATTTTACCTTTACTTTTGGTTAGTGTATTAGTTCAAAAATGCAAAATACCTGTGATATTGAATTCCTGAGGAAATACATCCTGCAGCTTCTCTT
>NW_015386865.1:288942-290543 GCF_001527695.2 Protobothrops mucrosquamatus | reverse complement strand
AAGATGAGCACCGTGCCCTGGAGTTGGACACAACTGACAAGGAAAATTTTACCTTTACTTTTGGTTAGTGTATTAGTTCAAAAATGCAAAATACCTGTGATATTGAATTCCTGAGGAAATACATCCTGCAGCTTCTCTTTCAAGAGGTCCAAGGCCACCAGCCTATAATGAGCAGCTTTCACATGCGACCGAGTTTTTCCTACAGGTTGTTTGAAAGACACTAGGATATCTGAAGGGCGTACTGTCTCTTTCCTTAGTTTTTCTTCTAACCTGGTGAATCAGAAAATACCTATATCAAGACTGCAGAATAAAAGCTTTTCCTCCCATAAGGTGTGTGTTACAATGACCCAGCCAGAGATGCTAACTTGAGAGGCAGAGACTGCCTGATGTTATCTAATGAAATCTAGGGATGAACTACGAGGGCTTCATAATCCTAATCTAATACTTTACATTTCTTCATGTCATCATTCGCCCTTTGATTTCTTCCTATTGCCTAAAATGGATTTGATTATGCAAGGATTCTGTGCCTCTAATGAGGGGCAGGCATGCCTGTTGGTATTTTTATTCCAGCTGTGTGCTGCCAAATCAATGTGATACCATGGGATTCACAATCGCAATGAACAATAAAAATATCCACAATACAAAAGCTGTAGCAAAACATGCACAGTAAAGATACGGAATAAAAACAGGAATAGCTGGAATACTTAAATCAGTTTTTAACTGGCGGAAATAGCCATGTTTTCTAAATGGAACAAAATGGCACATTGCCTGAATTTTTGTCTGAACTTTCACACGGAGAAGTCATCTAGTAAACAGCGCAGCAAATCTTCATCAAATAGAGTAGATGGGAAAAGGGCAAAATAAACCTGGCTTCTGGAACTTTTGTGCAAATCTTACCAGTTCTGGGTATATTCATAGGCAGCATCTACTAATTTCTTGGCTTCTTCCACATTCTGCAGAAGGAATCGGGTTTCCAGTTTCTTTGCAATGTCTAAAAGAGACACTTGGTTTGGGTTTTGTTGAAGGAGACACTTTAATCAAATCCCACAAAAACAAACTAATGAGAATATAGCTTCGCTAACTTGGTCCATAACTTGAATTCTAAGTTACTAAACCACACAACTGAGAGATGAAATCCACGGGTCTTAGAGCCAGCAAGGTTCAGAAATACTGCCTTAGGGATATTTGGCAGACTTCTGAGTGTCCATCAAGAAAGGAAATGCAGACTGAATTTCTGCATTGGTTCAAACATTAGCAAATTATCCTTAAATGATCGTGTTTTTTCCTGCTGCAGTGAGTTGATCACATAGAGGCAATCAAAACACATTTGTTCCTGCAGCTTGTTCTTAAATGATGGGGGGGAAAAGCATTTTTACAAAAAATGCGGACACAGGCAGACCTCTACAGACATTCCAACTCTATTTTAAAAAGCGTTTCTAAAGTGAAAGACCTTACCTTGTAAAGAAAGGTTATCTGCCTCTTGAGGCTTTACTGCTATTAGAATACCCAGAAGAACGAAGACCAGCCTCAGCCCTTGAAGAAAGCATAGGTTTGATGTGAGGTACTTGCAAATCGTTTGGGAAAGTAATCTTTAACTGTCA
>NW_015386865.1:284038-285918 GCF_001527695.2 Protobothrops mucrosquamatus | reverse complement strand
ATGCTTCTGGAAAGTATCTGGTAGGCTTTGCGGGAACAGAGCAACAACTCAGTTCGACTCAAGATACTTTGAGTTGAAATGAGCAAGAATCTGGTTGAGAATCTATGTGAAAAACAGGATCAAGACACAGCTGAGCATAGCAGACATTGGGAAGTTGGGTTTGAGGTACCAAAAGCAAAAATCAATTGTTCTGCAAGATTAGGAGAGGGATGGTGTATGCACTTCCTTTGCTGGAGGAACCCACCAAGAACATTAAAAAAAACACTGTGGGAGATGAAAATATAGTCCCTCTTCACATAAAAAGATGAGGCTGGAGCAAACCTGAACTTTATACTATTTCACAATACGAACGTACTATTTGTAATCTGCTGAGCTTTGTGCAATATGAAATTGTGAAGTAGATAGTTCTATGTATATTTGGAACATGAGTATTGTAACCGTGGGAAAAAGTCAGAGGACCATCTGACGACCGTCTTAGAACGAGAAAGGGTAAAAAAGGTTGGGGCTGGACCTGATTGATTTGCCATTGGCCTATAGCTGTCCTATTGGATTCTGCTATGTCATATGGTCCTCATTGCAATGGGTTATTAATGTACGTGATGGTGTGTTATTATGCTTGATATGTTCCAAATTATTAGCAAAATAAATCTCTGAAGTTTAAAGTAAGAATTATTGTTTTGTATTGCTGTCTCTTGTCTTTTTCATTGGGTTTTTCCACAACAACACAAAAAAATGAAGGTAAATATGTACATGTCCCAGGATAATGTTGCAGGATCCAGTCTGGGTCAGTCACCAGGACCAGAAGTTTAGTCTTGTGAGCTTCTGGACTCGTGCTGGAGTCCATCTTCAGGGAACTTCTCTCTAGCTGGAGAAGTTCCTCAAAGATGGGCTCCAGCACGAGTCTGAAAGCTCAGAAGACAAAACCTTTGGTCCTGGTGACCGACCCATATTGGATCCTGCAAAAAAAAAAAAAAAAAACCCCAAGGTTTAAATGTGTAACATGATATTTTATGTCTAAAAATATATCAGTTCTTCCATATTCATTACATTAGTCCCTTTTGGGAAGCAACTTTATGCAAATCTTAGAAAAAGAGTAAGATATAATGGACAAATAAAATAAAATAAAGGCAGGAGATGGAAGAAATGGAAACCTAAACCTAGTTGATGCCAACACCATTCACTCTTTTTCTTCACTATCATTGTTTCCACCCCTTTCCATAGACCACTCCCTACATTCTTTAAATATCTCATCTCTCCCTTTTTCAACATCATGTTCCTCACATGTAATCATGATCTTCCTTTTTCTCTGAACACATTTCCTCTTTCTTCATATATTTGTTTTACATTTTGATCCTTATTAGCACTCTTTCTGACCAAGTCAGAAAGCTAACTCTACTTTATTATTGAACTACATTAACAGACTCTTACCAATTTGAAAGTATTTCTCTACCCCATCCTCTTTACAGCCCCCAAAGGGAGGATCTCTTCCGAGCCCCTTGGCCCGGCCACATTCCTGCTGCAAGCTCATCTGCTTCTCACATGACCACTCTCCCTTAGCTGTACCTGTCTCCCAAGGTTTTTTCCAATACCATCACAGTACTCAGAAGATACTTTTTTTAGTAGATACTCACCAAACACCACTCATTCATTCTTGGGTCTTTCAGTGACCTGCTTATATATCCTCTTTACTTTCTTGCATTATTCCCCAAATGCATTCATATCACTTAACACTTTCCTCTAGATCACAATTATTCAGAATGTTGCAGTTTTTCTCAGAAGTGATTCCTATTTATTTCAGTATCAACATTCCCTGAAGCATAACATGCAGCTATTCTCAAGCTACAGATTTCTGCTTTCATATGTACCCACGACAACCTTGA
>NW_015386865.1:276920-281414 GCF_001527695.2 Protobothrops mucrosquamatus | reverse complement strand
TACACATATTGTCCATTCAGGAGTTGCCTGAGTGTCCCCTCAATGCTAGGGATGTGGCTGCTGAAACTGCCACTGACCACACGCTCAAACGCGTGCTGTCATGGGTGCTGTCAGGTTGGCCTGACAGGTGCCCTGCGGAGGATTTTCAACGTTTTTGGGTCAAGAGGCACGAGTTGTCTACTTTCAATGGCTGCCTCCTCTGGGGATCGAGAGTTGTGATTCCGGCTTCCTTGAGGGCTAGAATCTTGAATTCATTACATGAGGGCCATCCAGGAATCGTCAGGATGAAGGCGCTTGCACGCAGCCATCTGTGGTGGCCTGGCATTGATCGGGCCATCGAGGCCCAGGTACATGGGTGTCATACATGCCAGCAGTCCAGGACGGAAATGCCCCAGGCCCCTGTACACAGGTGGGAGGAGACACACACTCCATGGTCTAGAATACATGTAGATTATGCTGGGCCCTTTCAGGGACAATTCTTCCTGGTTGTTGTTGATAGCCATTCCAAATGGCTGGAGGTCGTGCCTGTGTCTTCTACCACAGCTGCCAAAACCATTCAAGTGTTGAGAAACATTTTTGCCGCACACGGGTTGCCAGATGTTCTGGTGTCAGATAACGGTCCTCAATTTACTTCTACTGAGTTTCAGGGATTTCTACAGGCCAACATGATCCACCACGCTGCTTCGGCTCCCTTCCATCCTTCCACCAACGGTCTGGCTGAACGGATGGTTCGCGTCGCCAAGGACGCCCTCAAGAAGCTGACTTATGGCAATTGGCATCACAGGTTGGCTGATTTTCTTCTAGCCCATCGTACTACTCCGTGCACTGCCATGGGTAAGTGCCCGGCTGAACTCCGTTGGGGTCGTCAGCTCATGACTAAATTGGACAGGCTGCATCCGGAGCGTGTAGCTTCACAGGTGTCTCAGCCACACCCACCACGGGTCCTGCGTGAAGGCGATCCTGTCTGGGCCAGGAACTACGGGCCTGGACACCTCTGGGTCCCGGCTGTGGTCTGTAAGGTCTCGGGGCCTCTGTCCTATGAGGTGTCCCTGGAAGACGGCCGTGTTCTTCGCCGCCACATTGATCAATTACGTGTGAGGCGGGACTCACCTGGGGTTCCCCCTCAGTCTCCTCTAGGGGGGGAGGAGGAAGGGGGAATGCATTCTGAGAATCAAAATCTGCTGCCAACAACAGTTGTGGGGAACGACACGGGCTCTCAACACCCAAGTTCCACAGGAGATTCAGGTAGCAATACATGGGGACGGGGGCACACTGACACCCCCACACACACTCCAGCCTGGGAGTCCCACCGGAGGTATACTAACTATCCACACCTCACAAACAATACTCCAGACACGGAGAATAACTGGGAGCATACTCACAACTCACAACACGCAAGAGAGCAGGCAAAACAGAGGGGAAACACGTCCTTTGCTGAAATGGCTCATAGAAGGATGTCCCCACGTATAAGGGCTAACAGGGAGGCATCCCTAGACCCTAACACTACAGGAAGGAGCCAGGAAAACCACACTCCATCAGGAAACACGGAGATGAGTTCAGAGGGGTTGGAAAACTCCATAGGGGGTAGGTCAACCAGGTATAGCGATCAACAGAGTTCTGACTTCTCAAGCCTAGGAGACGGGCAGGAAAGTCAAACAGAAGTCACAAGACAACCACAGGGCAATGCACCTAGTGTGGGAAGCAATGGGGAAAACACCACAAGTTCCCCAGGTCCGAGAAGGTCGCTCAGGGTCAAAGGCCCTCCCAAATACCTTGCAGATTACGTAAGGTGAGCATGTTCATTGAAATAACTGAACTAGAGGTTCTGACTGGTTGACTCTACGTAAACGATGTTGGGGCTACTGGGTCTCTGTATGACGGAACAGTTCCACATCTTACATACACTGTGTAACTTAACTCATCAGTTAACTATATAACCATCACTATGATGGCGTCCATGTGGGCGCCGTATTATTTCATCTAGGGGGGAGGGGTGTTGTGTCCGGAGCCTGCAAAAGCAGGCTCGGGATGTTGCAAGAGTCCCGGGCATTTGCAAAAGCTGCCCGGGACCAGACTGAGTGGCGCCGGCCTTGCGCACATGCGCAAGGCGGGAAAAGACCGCCTCGTGATTGGTTGAAGTTGCCCGGGGATCAGAAGGTATAAATAGAGGCCTGCGTGCCTCTGCTCGGGTTGTTCGTAGATTGGAAGCAGAGAATAAAGACTTGTTAGAAATGCTTCGTTTCAAGCGCCATTATTCTCCGGACATAACATGTAACATGATATTTTATGTCTAAAAATATATCAGTTCTTCCATATTCATTACATTAGTCCCTTTTGGGGAAGCAACTTTATGCAAATCTTAGAAAAAGAGTAAGATATAATGGACAAATAAAATAAAATAAAGGCAGGAGATGGAAGAAATGGAAACTTAAACCTAGTTTATGCCAACACCATTCACTCTTTTTCTTCACTATCATTGTTTCCACCCCTTTCCATAGACCACTCCCTACATTCTTTAAATATCTCATCTCTCCCTTTTTCAGCATCATGTTCCTCACATGTAATCATGATCTTCCTTTTTCTCTGAACACATTTCCTCTTTCTTCATATATTTGTTTTACATTTTGATCCTTATTAGCACTCTTTCTGACCAAGTCAGAAAACTAACTCTACTTTATTATTGAACTACATTAACAGACTCTTACCAATTTGAAAGTATTTCTCTACCCCATCCTCTTTACAGCCCCCAAAGGGAGGATCTCTTCTGAGCCCCTTGGCCGGGCCACATTCCTGCTGCAAGCTCATCTGCTTCTCACATGACCATTCCCTTAGCTGTACCTGTCTCCCAAGGTTTTTTCCAATACCATCACAGTACTCAGAAGATACTTTTTTTAGTAGATACTCACCAAACACCACTCATTCATTCTTGGGTCTTTCAGTGACCTACTTATATATTCTCTTTACTTTCTTGCATTATTCCCCAAATGCATTCATATCACTTAACACTTTCCTCTAGATCACAATTATTCAGAATGTTGCAGTTTTTCTCAAAAGTGATTCCTATTTATTTCAGTATCAACATTCCCTGAAGCATAACATGCAGCTATTCTCAAGCTACAGATTTCTGCTTTCATATGTACCCACGACAACCTTGAGGACAGACCTTCTCAATTTGAGAACTAAATTTTAAACAGGTGCTCCCAGCACACCAAAACATATCATGTACCTTCTAGGTGGTGAGTAGTTTAAAATTAAAAAGATAGCAATAGCAATAGCACTTAGACTTATATACTTATATACGCTCCATAGTGCTTTACAGCCCCTCTCTAAGCTTTTTACAGAGTCAGCCTTTTGTCCCCAACAATCTGGGTCCTTATTTAATGACCTCGGATGGATGAGTCAACCTTGAGCTGGTCAGGATCTGCATTCTAACCACTGCACCACTTTGGCTCTGATGCTTTGTTGTAGGACTGGGCATGCATGGTGGTGTTCCCTTTAGATCTTTTCCCAGGCTTGCACAGAAAAAAACAACATTTTTTTCTTAAAACCTAAGGAGCCATATGCATTGCATCAGTACCTGCTCTCAAATGTCTTGTTGCACATGGGGGGTATCCTCTCAAAATATATAATATTTTTCTGGAATACTTGCTTAATGACCAAAGCTAGCAAGGTGCTGCTACTTGCAGAAATAAGTCTATTAAAATCAACCAATTTCTTTTCTCATAGATTGCTGTCAAGAAAATGTTTTTTATTCTGTACTTCAGCACCAGATATTTCTTTTGCTAATTGCAAGTTGTTATATTTACTAGCCATGAAATGCATTTTAGCTCTGCTCCTGTAAAGAAGTAATCTCAAAGTGAAATAAATGATTGTCACTTTCCATTGAGGTGCTGGGCAAATCCCACCAGTGCTCACAATTGTAGATCAGGAAGCAAATGCAAGCAATCCTTGACTTACAACAATTTCATTTAGTGATTGTTAGAAGTTACAATGGCATTAAAAAAATGACTTATGACCGTTTTTCACACGACCATTGCAGCATCCCCGTGGTCACGTGATGAAAATTCAGATGCTTGGCAACTGATTCATGCTTATGACAATTGCAGTGTCCTGGTGTCATGTGGTCTCCTTTTGCGACCTTCTGACAGCAAAGTCAATGGGGGAGCCAGATTCGCTTTACAACGGTCTTAACAACTAACTTAACAACTGCAGTGATTCACTTAATAACTGTGGCAAGAAAGTTTGTAAAATGGGGCAAAACTCACTTAACAAATATGTCACTTAGCAACAGAAATTTGTGGTTGTAAGTCGAGGACCACCTGTAGCTGGACAGAAATGTGGCTGAGCAAGAATTTGTAGCCGGATTGCTGCAGACTCTTCCTGTGACATGAGGCAGGAGAGGCAGGCAATCACCTTTCTAAATAATTCTTTTCTAAGTAATTCAGTGAAATTGTTTTAAAAAGATGGCACAATCCAAACCAGGAACAAAAATGT
>NW_015386865.1:236497-276606 GCF_001527695.2 Protobothrops mucrosquamatus | reverse complement strand
TGAGCTCCATGGCCCAGATTATATATTTCCTCACCCTTTTTACTGTTTCTCATCATTCTGCCCTTAACCTTTCCTTGTGTTGCACATTGGTTTGGGGATATCTAGTTTTAAATTATTAGAATTTTTATTAAGCTCAACTGCCACCTCTAATGTTCAGGAAATCTATGTGAGCAATACATACGTGGCTCTTTATACACAGAAAACAGGTCATGTTTCTCAGAAAGAATTTAATTTGCTCCCATTTTCTAGTCTGCTCTATATCAGTGTTTCTCGACCTTAGCAACTTTAAGATAGTGGACTTCAATTCCCAGAATTCCCCATTTCCAAGTTTAGAACTATGGCTTTTCTTTTCCACAGTCTAAGTCAGTGGTGGCGAACCTATGGCATGCGCGCCAGTGGCGGCACTCAGAGCCCTCTCTGTGGGCATGCGCACCATTGCCCCAGCCCCGCTTTCCCCCCATGGCCCCCTCACCAGCAGCCCTCCTTGAGAAGAGTCGCCCCCAAGAGTGGCCCCGTGAAGCAGCATAGCTAATGTCATGGCAGCCGGGCAGCGGGGACAAGACTCCACCCTCACGGCCCATCATGCGTAATTGATGCTGCGGGGCGCGGGCAGAGGGCGTGGCCACCATGGTGCTCCTGGGCCACCTGGGCGATCTGTGGCGGGCTGTGGAGATGGTGAGTGGCCCTGTGGGTGGGCGGGGTAGGGACGGAGCGGGGGCGGGATGGAGGTGGGGTGGGGACGGAGCAGGGGCGGGATGGAGGTGGAGTGGAGACAGAGCAGGGGCTGGATGGGGGGCAGGGATGGTTTTTGGGCACTCGGTCTCTAAAAGGTTCGCCATCACTGGTCTAAGTCAATGAAAAGGTATTTGCAAATAGATTTAAATTAAGGAAACAAGTTTTTTTGAAATAGCAAAGTAGGACTTAATATTATTTCTGTGCTTTTACATTTGTATGGAGCAATGTTTCTTAATCTTAGCAATTTTAATATCAACTCCAAAATAATGACAATTCTTATGCAGTAGAATACTTTCTTTCAAAAAAAACTTCAGCATTTTTTTTAACAAACACATCATTACAACAGTTACTGGGAAAGTGTATGAATGGCTGGCTGGGGAATTTTGGGAGTTGAGATCCATTCATCTTAAAGTTAAGGTTGAGAAAAATAGCTGGCTGGGGAATTTTGGGAGCTGATGTCCACAAGTTTTAAAGTTGTCAAGGTTACAGACCCCTGACTTAGAGTCTTAGATCAAGTATGTCCAGAAGAAAACAAACATAACAGATAGCTTACAAGGACTTAGCATCCACTTTACTCCAAGTCCTGGGACAATTGCCAGCAATTGAATTTGTGAATCAGTTTCCAGAGAAAGGATTTTGAATGGAATCAATCTTAAAGAGCCAATCAAAGCAAATAACCCTGAACTGAAGGGATCAGTGCAGGCATCACCCAGAGTCCCAAGAAGGTGTTGATGAAATCATACAAGGCCTTGCAGCACGTGCTACTGTATTTCTATTGCATGAAAGTTCAAACTGTTGAATAGAGGAGCCATTTTTCTTTTTCTTATAACAAAAAATAAATAAAACAGGCAGTAATCTTAATGCATCTATTTTAATTAAAACAATGACAAAGTCAGTCCCCCAGAATGGGTCGCCCAATGGGTGGGTAAAAACCAAGTATTCTTCCCTGCCTCCTCTTCTGATGTTGTTGCCATAAAGGTATTGTCCATCCCTGGATTAATGATGTAGTAGGAAGTGGGTGCAAAGTTCACTATTCAGATGAGGGTCATATCTGGACTTAATTGAGATGCTAGTGGTCATAGAAAAGCTCTAGATGGCATAGGGCCAGATTATGGTGGACCACTGCTTAAATATGAACCAGGAGTGTGCTGTAGCTGCCAAAAAATCCAACGCAGTACTAAGCTACTGAACAGAGAGACGGCATCAGGAATAAGAGAAGTGATAGAACTGTTTTATACTGCATTAGCAAGGCCACACCTGGAATACTATGTCCATTTCTGGTCACCACGATACAAAAAAAGATGCTGAGGCCCTTGAAGGAGTGCAAAAAGCAAATAATAAAGAGTCTGGAGGCTAAACTGTATGACGAACAGCTAAGGGAACTAGGTGTGTTTAGCCTAATAAGGAGAAGGATTGGAGGTGATATGATAGCCATCTTCAAATACTTGAAGGGCTATCACAGAGAAGAGTGTCAATTTATTCTCCAGAGCACCTAAGGGCAGGACAAGAAGCAATGGGTGGAAGCTAGTCAGAGAGAAAGCCAACCTGGAACTTCCTGACAGTGAGAATAATTAGTCAATGGAATAGCCTGTGGAAGCTCTATCAAGTAAAGATTAGACAACCACTTGTCTGGGGTGGAATAGACTCCTGCCTTGGGCAGGGGGTTGGACTAGAAGACCCCCCAAGATCCCTTCCAACCCTATGATTCTATTTTCTGTGTGCAGGACTGCCTGTCCCCAGTTATTTATGTCCATGTCACAAGGTCTGAGTGGACATGCTCCAGGTCCCTTCTCTGGAAGAGTGCCATCTAATGGGACCCAATTATATGTGCTTTCTCAATCACAGCCTACCTTATGGAACAGTATCTCCCCTAAGATGCAGATGACCTTGTTAATTTTCTGGAAAGCCTTGGCTTTTTCCACAGGCCCAGCTTCACATGTATGGGTTTCATTAGTTTTTAGGATCCTCAGTTTTGTTGCAATGCTGGTTTTTTAAAATTTATTTCTTAAAATCAATTTTTATATTGTAAGCCACTCAGAATCACTACACTGAGATTGGTGGCTATATAAATTCTATAAACAAGCATTCTATTCACAGATCACTTGTTTGAGCACTAATGGTTCCAAATTCATTTTCGCGACATCTCAGATGCAATTGGGAAATAACCCTGCTTGAAATTCTGGAGTTCTGTGGTTGGGTTAGATGAACTTAAGACTCAATTTGGGGGTGATTAAAAAGATCAACATTCGATGTAATTACAACACATTTCCTTTGAAAGCAACGGTTAATATGGCCATGTAAGAAATTTCAGCTTCAGTTAAAAATACTGCAATGCAACTTCCCCCCTCTACACAAGAGGAGTTTTGACCACAATAAATGTGTCACAGAACCTTTGAGGCATTCATTCCCAACTCATCTCTGAGTTTGCACAATCCATTGAAATTGATTTAAAAATTATCTATTTTAGAGATTTGTAAAATACATTTGATACATTAACTAAATGGGCCAGGTTCATATAAAGTATTTAACTACACAAAAAAGTACACAATTGCCAACCATGACATGCTATATGAATGTAGCTATTGGACTCACAGTTGGCCTTCAGTGCGTGCATGTATTTCTGAGTTTAGTGAGATGCAGGCAATAGTTTTTAAATTAAAGATCCTTGTTTGCAAACCCAGAAAATTAGTAAATTCAGAATTAAGATTAATGTGTTACACAATACAACAGAAGGCATGGCGTAGAATAGAAGGCAATTATTGAATTTTGGACAATGTGCCCAAATTGATCAATATTATCATTACCATTAGCAAGGAAGGCTGCAAGGAACACAGGGACAACTAAGGTTGGTAACTAAGGGGTCATCTGTCATCACCCCACTATTAACATCACCCTCTGGATCACTACTCCAGACCTACTTTTTTTTTTCTAATTTCTAATTTCTATTCAACTGGTGTTTTCTGATTCCTGTTGTCATAAGCAGCCCTGTCTGGTCTGTCTGTAGTACTGTATTTCCTCGTAGGTACAGTCATGCCCCACTTCAGTTGGCTAGTGAAGGCCCCTCTCCCCCAGTCATTGCAGCTGTCTTCCCCAATGACTTCACCTTGGGCTGCTGGGCTGCCTACCACCCTTCAGAAGGAATTTTTTTCCACATAAAGCCTCTCTCCATTTTGCTCTGTGAAGCAAATATCAATTCTGAATTACCTGAAACACCAGGTAACAAAGGCACAGTGGGTTCTGTACAGGTAGTTCTTGATTTACAACCAAAATTGAGCCCATAATTACAGCCATAAGTTGTTGTGGTTGTAAGCTGAGGCATCACGTGACCAGATTCAAAGTTACAACCATTTTTACAATGTTCCTTAAGTGAACCCTGCAGTTGTTAAGCAAACTCTGCAGTTATTAAGAAATATGATACTTGTTTGGTGAATCCATTTTCTCCAATGAGCGTTTCTTTTTCTATACTGAAAATAGAATGCTTGCAGTAACTTAAAGGATAAGTCATGTGGGAGAACAAAGTATTAGAACAAAGGTCTTCAAACTTTGCAACTTTAAGACTTGTGGACTTCAACTCCCAAAATTCCTCAGCCAGCTTTGGTTGAGAACTTCATTTAACATAACATGGTCTTTCTCCCTAGGATGCAGAACATTATTTAACACACACACCCCATGCCCTGAAAAATGGCACTGTGCTATAATGATTGGGAAAGAACAGGAGTCCCTAGTTCAAATCTACCCTTAGCTATGGAAGCTCATTGGGATGACTTGAGCCTAATGTTTCCCTTCAGCACTACTGTGCACCGTGGTGATGATTATAGGAAACAGCTGGAGAAGGAAGTGCTACATAGACATCCTGATCTCCCAGAGCAGGTGTCTCCAGCCTTGGCAACTTTACGACTTGTGGACTTCAACTCTCAGAATTCCTCAGTTCTGGGAGTTGAAATCCACAGGTCATAAAGTTGCCAGGGTTAGAGATCCGTCCTACAGGAAAGGCAAAATGTAAATCTATCACCACCATCAGGGCAACTGATTTGTTGCATTCAGCCCCCATCAACCCCTTCAGAAAAGAAACAAAATTCCAAAAGGAACACTTGATATTTTTTTTTGTAAAAATAGACTTTAATATAATAAATTATGTTTTTAAAATAAAAACATAGCTCATCCAACGTCCCCACTCAATAACCCATACTGAACGAAAGGATTCCTTCTCCCAACAAACATGCAGAGGTACATCGGCTGCAAGAAAGGGGGACACATTTATTAAAACACACACACATAAATCTCTCAGTCATGAAATAGAGGTCACCTCTGAATAAGGGGTGCCCCTTCCCACAGGGTAGGCACATGGGCTGGCACGGTGCCCACTAATCCTCACCATTAGAACTGCTTAGTTCAGCAGCTGGAAATCTTACAAAAGGCAGACCACAGGAGAAGGACGCTGATTGCGTCTGGGCTGCCGTCTTAGTTTAGAATGCCAGTAACCAGGGACAAAGGATAAACTCTCATACTTATACATATCAACAACTTAATCCAACTTAGCCATTCTCTCTCTTCCCCCCCCCCTTCCTCTCTCTGTTTCTTCAGCAGTGGACATTTCCCACAGAATTTTACTTCACAAGAACATGGTACCAATTTTGGGCCCAACTTTGATCCAGGCAAATAAGTCTTCTACTAAGAAAAGAATCAGGATGTCATTCTGAGCTATTTTAAAGAAAATTTCCATAATACAGTACAATCTGCATTTTGATATATTCTTGGGCATAAGCTAAGGGTGAGTTGAACATCTCTTATGAAATGAAGTAAATGCTACCCAACTGATGATCTATTTAAGCTAAGTCAAGGTCAACTGGCAGTCTCAATGTCAATAATAGGCAGTGATAGAATTGTTCTAGGCAACTGTGAAGCAGAAACTCAAAGATTCTAAATTATACAGTGGGAATAGAAGAGAAAGGGCAGCTTTCCATAAAATAGATACTTTTCAGAGTTGCTGGGATTGCAAGTTTTAGGATTTTTACCCACAATGTTCAAAGTTGGGAATGGAAGCTGTAGTCCCAATAAATCTGGAAGCTGCGAATTAGCAAAGGTTGAAACAGTCTTTTCTTCCAAACTCAAAATACCAGCATTGTGATCCAACAATACTGTTGAAAGGCTATAAATTCAGGACAGAGACCTTCTCAAAATACATAATTTATATTACACAATGTGTTAATGCTCACAGGCTTAGATGGTGTTAAAGGGAAAACTTCATGGAACAGAAATAGAGATCCTTTGAGGTCAGATGAAATGAAACCTCTCCCTTTCAGATGTAGTGTACCTGTGAATGCCAACAGCTGAAGGCAATAGCCAAGGAGAGTTATTATCTTTATATTCTGAGTGTAGATAACTATGAAGAACACAAAGTTTACTTGCATATCTAATAGTTTTAAATGGGCTGTTAGAACTCTTTTTGAGCTGCATTCATTCTACAGATCTATAGCCAGAAATCTATCTAAACTTCATCTCCATACCTTACAAGACGGTAGCATTTTGGGGATTTTTTTTATCGATGTATCAGAAAAATGTTATGATCTAGAGTCTGGACGTTACAACTATGTGGAGATGTGAGTAGTCCGTAATTGAGGGTAAGCCTGGCTTTCTGATCCTCTCGCCTTTAGTAGGTAACAATCTGTGGATCAAAAGACAGTGGGAATTTCAAAGCCTCCCTAATGAAAAAGCAAAGATTGAAAACAGGGATGTAGGGTAGGGGGAAAAATATCTCCTTCCTGGAAGATCTTGAGTAGCTGGATAATTTGGAGGCTTATGAGATGCTGCCCCCAGATCTCAGCTGGCATTGTGGGAGCTCCCAGGACATATCTTGAGCAGAAGTGATGTTTATCCCATACATGGTACTTTGTAGGAGCACAGTTGCATGATGCAACATGTTAATGAGATTTTATATTCAGAGGCATCAAACTGTTTGAATGCAATCCAGGAAAAACTGTGAGAAAGGTAAAAGTAAATAAGTAAAATTCCACCAGCTGATTAGCGATAGTGATGACGACGATGATGTTATCCATTCAACTGTGCCCAAATCTTGACGATTCTATGGCCAGGCCTCTCCACCTCTTCCAATCTTGCACAACTTCTTTGAGTTTTTCTATGCTCTGGCTGGTGTCAGCTTTGATGGTGTCCAGCCACCATGTTCTTTAGTGGCTTGGCTTCCTTTTATCACCAACTGTTCCAAACATAATTGTTTTCTGCAGTGAATTCCCCCACATGACATGGCCAAAACAAGTAAGATACAATTCTGTGATTTTTCCTTCCAATGACATGTCTGATAATATGCACTACTGTACTTCCTTGTTGGTCACATTTGATGTCCAAGGAATGATTAGCGACATTACAGTAAATTATTTATCAGGTGGTACTGTACAATGTTATGTACCTCAAGGCAATCAATAGGTCCTTAATTTATCATCAAATGGTAAATGCTCTGATTTCTACTCAGGGACAGAAATGCACAAGATACCCAATTTAGCATTAGATACCACAAAAAGAGAACTTGCTGTATCGAAACAAGAATCCACATGAAGACAGTTGTGTGAATCTTCCACTTGCAAACACGAAGACTCAGGCAGGAACTCCTGGGTAATATCTATTCAACCACCCTTCAGCCATCCCCACCCAAATTAGATCCTTGACTGATTCTTTCTGGGAAGGACAATTCCCAGGGGGAAAAAATGTCCACTTCCAACTGGTTGAGGAGAGACGATAAAAGAAAGTTCTGGATTGAGAGAAGTGATATGCTGAGAGAAAAGGCCTAAGAAAGCAGCTTTGATTTCCAAAACTAGGGAGATACTTTCTGGAAGAAAGATAAAAAGAGAACATCCACTGACCTACATTACAGCCAATACCACATGCTGGAGAGGTGATTGTGAGTAACATGTCTCTACAGAACCCCCTTTCTGGAGCTCATACTTGCTTCCCAAACCACTTGACACATCTTGCAATCCATGGAAATAAAAGCCATTGTGGATTACATCATGATTCATTTCTTTTTTTACTGCAACATTCTTTGGCAGCTGAACTCAGCACCATCCTTCTTGCTTGACCTGGGGTGAATTCCCCCTCCCCCTTCAGAAATATGTTCTTCTTCTTACTCCGAAGGGCAGGTGTCAGGGTTGAGAGGCCCAAGAGACTCCCAACCTTGAGACTCTGAGGCAGTGGACGGTCCAGGTGCTAAGCAAAAATGGAAGGTATATCAGATGATCTACTGGATACCACTGTGAAATAAAAAGAAAATGAATATGAGAAACAAAATATTGCATGTATCTCACACTGTGTCCTTACCTCAACAATAAATAATTCAATATCCAAAATAATTTCAAGCTTTACAAATAAATCTGATATCCATTTCAGTTTTAACTAAAAACCACTGCTGGATTATAACACTACTTGGGTTTGCATTTCATTCAAATTTAGATTTTGTGTGTGTGTACAGAGCCTATACTTCATGGAAAAATCTAATTTGAATCTATTTTCAGAATTGATTACATTTATTATACATATTGTCAATCGGGTTTATATCATATTGATGTTGGTTCTTAATATGTGCACTTGACTTAAAGTTTACTAGTGGTTGCTAGTTTTAAAAATGATACAATGTATGTTATAATTCATGATATATTGGAAAATTACACTCTACGTCAGGCATGTCAAACTGCCGGGCCAAATGCGTCACGCCAAAACCACCAGCAATGGGGGAAAAGTCCCGATACGTTGCGCGACATCACGTGACGTCGCAAGTTTGACATGCCTGCTCTACGTGATGTTTTAAGATCCTTTGTTTACGGTTTTGTGTTTTGCTACTTCTATATGACTTTTGTATTCTTTTTACCTATATTTTATCTGTCATGTATTTTTTCTTTTTATGACCCTGTAATCTCTTTTATTGGGGTGGAGTTTGGGTGACTGAATGGAGTTGAGTGTTTACTGGCTGGATGCCCTCCCTGATGCCTATGTGAAGTTTGCAGCAGATATTTTCTCTTTGCACCCTGATAGAGAAACATCTGTCGCTGCCTAGGATTGGATTCTCAACCTCCTGAGTGTGAGGTTAGCATCTGCACCTCTATGCCACCGCACCACTCATCTCTCTTTCACATATTGCTTTAAAATATTTAATAATAAATAAAATGCATGCAGAGAGTGAGGCCTTGAGTTGACTGTCTCTTTGCAAGTTCACTCCTAACAAAATTGCTTATGACCATCTCCACATCACTACTATGTTCAATCACCAAATCTCTAGCAATTGTTTAAGCCAGCCTGCTTCCTAGAGCAATTATTAAGAGTTGATCAATGAGAAAATGCAGAAACTGGTCCATAACAAACATCAAACTTGGCTCCCTTTATATATGCTATCTGCAAGTGCTACCCGTTTGTTCAGGGATTTATAAATAGGTGGAACAATTGCTACAGGTTGCACTCTGTTTATATATTAGTGGGCTTGCTCTGTCAGTATTGCTGGGAGTATGCTTGGTAGTTCCTTAATTAGGCTGTTATTTATTGTTATCTTGTGTGTCTGAGTTGGTAGTTCCTTGATTGGGATATTGTTTACTACTTGACTGTTGGTCTAGTATTAATCTTGGTGTTCATCTCTACTTATCTGCATGCTGATTGCTGGTGATAAGGTGTTTTGTCTTTTTGTTTCCTTTATGGCATTTTGAGTGTCTCTTTTGAATGATATGTAGGTGTTGTTTAATCTCTATGTGCCATCATTATAGGAATGATTACTGCAAGTGGGAACTAATTTATTCTGCAAGTAAGTGCTATCAAGCAATCTCTTCATTAAATCTAAAAGACAAGGAACAGGGTGGTTTGATTGCTTAGTTGCCATTAGAAGTAGAGAGAGCCCAGGGTGGAATGAACACGCAATTCCATCCAGTAGGAAATTGTTCACCTAGCAACTCCAGAAAAACATATTACAGAAGATCTGGTTTTGCAACAACAACCCTTGCACTACAGAATGAAGGTTATGACAGGTGACCACATGGGTACAAAACGGATCTGGGAGTAGCACAAATGCTGTATGCAGAGGGGTTTCTGCCCATTACTGCATGTACTTGTCAAAGGAACAAGAGTTCTTTCTGAAGAAAAGCAGATACTCCCTTTACAAGCTGGAACACTCAAATTCCTGTTTTTTGCTGACATCAGTGATACTTTCTGTTGTTGTTGTTGTTAGTTGCAAAGTCGTGTCTGACCCATCGCGACCCCATGGACAATGTTCCTCCAGGCCTTCCTGTCCTCTACCATCTTCTGGAGTCCATTTAAGCTCATGCCTACTGCTTCAGTGACTCCATCCAGCCACCTCATTCTCTGTCATCCCCTTCTTCCATTGCCCTCAATCTTTCCTAGCATTAGGCTCTTCTCCAGTGAGTCCTTCCTTCTCATTAGGTGGCCAAAGTACCTGAGTTTCAATTTCAGGGTTTGGCCTTCTAAAGAGCAGTCAGGGTTGATCTCCTCTAGGACTGATCAGTGTGATTGCCTTGCAGTCCAGGGGACCCGCGGGAATCTTTTCCAGCACCAAAGTTCAAAGGCCTCAATTCTTTGGCACTCAGCCTTTCTTATACTTTCTAGAAGGCAATAATTATTGTAGAATTATTGTAGAATTCACCTATGATTATTGTAGAATTCACCTATGATCCAATATGGTATGGGTTCTCCTGCTTGACCAGGGAGCTGGACTAGAAGACCTCCAAGGTCCCTTCCAGTTCTATTCTATTCTATTCTATTCTATTCTATTCTATTCTATTCTATTCTATTCTTTCTGCGTAGAAGTTTTTTATTCCCATACATAATAGTAGTAATTTTTTCAACCAACGTGCTGGCTGAGTTTACATGCTAATACATATTTAATTCCTAATCCTTTATTCTTTCCTCTAGCCAATGGCAAAATAAGTCCCAGGTTTGACAGTAGTCCATTTCTTCCTTTTCTTTCAGTCTCATAGTCAATCTGTCCACCTCTGCGCATTCTAATATTTTTTTAAATTATTTCTTCATCTGATGGTATTCCTTCATTTTTCCAGTGTTGCGCAAATATAATTCTTGCCGCTGTTGTGACATGCAAAGTCAAGTATAAGCTTTGTTTGTTAGTCTTTTCTGGCATTATACCTAATAAAAAAAGTTCAGGTTTGAAATCAACATGTTCTCCTAACATCTTTTCTAGCCAAGTATGTATCTTTTTCCAATAATTCTTTACTTTATCACATGCCCACCAAACATGATAATACATGCCTGACTTGTGTTTACATTTCCAACATCTATCTGACATATTTTTAAACATTTTTGCTAATCTTGCTGTGGCAAGTGCCATCTATAAAATATTTTATATAAGTTTTCTTTATAGGAAGTTGACATTGTCAATTTATAGTTTCTTTCCCATAAATTTTCCCATTTTTCTAATTCTATATTATAACCAAAATTTTTCACCCATCTTATCATTGTTTCTTTGACTTGTTCACTTTCCATTTCTAAAGTTAATAAAAATTTATACATTTTCTTAATTAATTTTTCATCCGAAGTCAACAAGGTTTTATCAAACACAGTTTGTTCCTTATAAAATCCATACATTTTAACATCTTTATCATATCTAGTTTGCATTTGTAAATGTGTCCATCCTGTTAAGTTGATAACCTGATTTTCCATTTCTTGTTTAGATTTTAAATTTCCTTCAGAGTTTAGAATATCTCTATATGTCCAGATTTTTTTCAAAGTCCACTAAATTTGGGTGTACAAATGCTTCCATTGTTGACAACCACCCTGGAATTTTTAAATATATTTTACTTTTTATTTTTGCCATGTTGTTAACAATGCATTTCTTATATAATGATTTTGGAAATATTTATGAACTTTATTTTTCCCATATCATTCTATTCTATTCTAATTTCCTTACCTAAACCAAGAGTTAAAAAGCAGTGGGAGTGACTTCCAACTTCCTATCAGCATCCCTATTGACTTTCTTTGTAAGAAACTGGCAGGGAGCATTGAAAATATAATTATGGCTGACAATTTGATATAAAGAGCCAGCTTTATACCAAGTTCACACCAGCCGTAGGCAAGCACTAGCTCTGCTGGATGGCAATAACTGAGGGGAGATTCAAAAGATCTAAAATGATCAAAGGCCTGGAAACTAAAACATATGAAGAATGGCTGGAGGACTTGGGTTTGGCTAGTCTAAAGAAAAGAAGAAACAGGGGCGACGTGATAGCAGTATTCCAGTATTTGAGGGGCTGCCACAAAGAAGAGGGCGTCAAACTATTCTCCAAAGCACCAGAGGGCAAGACAGGAAACAATGGTTGGAAACTGACCAAAGAGAGAAGCAACCTGGAATTAAGGAGAAACTTCCTAACAGTGAGGACAATTAACCAGTGGAACAGCTTGCTTTCAGAAATCGCGGGTGCTCCATCACTGGAGATTTTTAAGAAGAGACAAGACAGTCACTTGTCTGAAATGGTACAGGGGGCTGGACTAGAAGACCTCCAAGGTCTATTCTATTCTATTCTGATATTCTTAAGCATCTGTTCAAAGTAGGCCCCTTGATTGGCAGAACAGGAAGGAAAATTTTGTTTCTGCTCTCATCCTGAACCAAAATGTCCAGAGTTATAAAAGATTTACTAACTGACAAAAAGACTTCTGGAAGGATTTGATCTGGGACTTACATGATTTCTCTCTTCCTTTGTCTCTTCCTCTGACTTTCTCACATGCATCACTGGATTCTTCTTTTTCTCACTCGCTGTGGAATGCCAGGAGCATACAAGAATAGATAAATGAAACAAAGATAGCTCAGTATCTGGGCTGGTGGAATACATGGATGGAGAAAAAGACACCCATTTGCTGGCATCCCAGTTCTGTGATAAAAACGCTTTTTCACATCTGAGTCCCAATCAGGCAACATGTCTCCCTCACCTGCTTTCCAAGGCTTGGCTCACTTGCCTGTGCTCCGTCTGATGGCAAAGTTTCCAGGAAATTAGATGGAACAAGACCTTTCTGTCCATTTACCTCCCCCTGCAGACAAAGAAGGGAAATGTTTGGTTGGAGATCTCTTGATGATTCAAAACCATACAGAGAAAGGGACAACCCTACTTTTTTCCTACCATCAAGCTCTTGTGCATGTTATATTCACAAGTAAAGTGATGGACTAGTGATATATCTCATATCTTGGATCTCTGCCTATTACTCTATGTACTTGTCAAAAGATCAGGAGTACTTTCAGAAGAAAAGCAGAGGCTTTCATTTCCAAACTGGAACACACAGATCCCTCACTTCTGCTGATATCAGCAATACTTTCTGGAAGGCAATAATTATTGTAGAAATCCACCTGTGGCCTGGTGGATTTCAGAAATATTGTCTTACTCAAAGAGAGGGCAAAAAGATCCTGTGGGAATGACTTTGAATTTGCTACCGGCTTCCCCATTGACTTTCTTTGCAGGAAGCTGGCAGGGAGCATTGGAAATGACAATTACATGATGAGGTTGATTGTGGCTGTGCAGTGGTACAGCAGCATGACAGCATTGAAATGGCCAAATTTCAGACTAATAGGAGTCATGGGTTTCAGATTTTAGATGCATTCTGTAAATAAACCTGTTTGAAGTACATTGATTCAAAAATTGTTGCTCTATGACAGTGATGGCGAACCTTTTAGAGTCCGAGTGCCCAAACTGCAACCCAAAACCCATTTATTTATCGCCGGGTGCCAGGTAGGCATGGCCCACTGGGTAGACGTGGCTGTGGTGATCATGGCAAATTGGGTGGGTGTGGCCAAGGTGTGCGTGATCACCTTGATGTTGCTCATGGGGAGGGACGCCTGTGGGGGCCGGGCAGGGTTAGGGGAGATCCAGGGGGTCTCTGGCAGGTGGGGCGGTGGGCAGGAAGCTCGTCCTGCAGGGTGAGGCAAGGCGAGGCAGGGCGGGGGTGCCATTGTCACAGGGCAAGGTGAGGCAGGGGCCGGGGCGGCTGCTGCCTGACACCATCGGCCCCCGCACACAGAGGCCAGTGAGTGCATGGGTGCTGGGATGCATCCGGCCATGTGGGACCTCGGCGAGTTAGCGGGTGGCTGGTTGAAGAGGGACGGTTGCCATCTCCGGGGCATGGCGTGCGTGCCCACAGAGAGGGCTCTGAGTGCCGCCTCTGGCACGCGTGCCATAGGTTCGCCACCACTGCTCTATGATGAACCATTTCAGCCAACTGAAGGTTACCATCAAACAGACAAAAGACTTTAGGTAGTATATAGTATATATATATATATATATATCCCATGAGCTCTTAAAATAAAAATAATGACACTGCCAGTTCCATCCACAGCAAGGCAGCCCTCTGATTTACCAGCTATTTCACTGTTTAAACCATGTGAATTAAAATGATGACATGATACTTACATAATAAAACCCATCATCATCCATGGAACTGAGCACAGTCACAACGTCCCCAGCACAAAATCTGAGTTCAACCTAGATGAAAACATTGAGAATAATAGTAGAAAATCACTGAAAAGATTACAGTTTATGGATTTGCTTATACATAAGAGATGTGATATAGGATGAGGAGATTTTGTAATTTTAGAGAGGGTAAAGAGTTATTAAATTTGTTTTTACTTGTTATGAAGGTTGGAAGTTTCTCTCTCTCTGTCATACACACACACACACACACACACACACACATATAAATTTTATACACCACCTATCTCATCACTGAGAGCAATTCTATATTCTTTCTTTATTATATTATTACTTTTGCCTTTCTTCTGTTTTTCTTTTTTCTTTCAACTCATGCACACATACAATAGGAGAAAATCAGTACAGAACCAACTGAGAAGGAAGGGATTACTTTCATTTTCAGTTTAGGCACTGAAACTAGCAACTTTGCAAACCCAGAAAGGAACAAGGCAATCTCCAGGATTTATTGGGCCCATGGCAATTCCTTAAACGATACACAAAGCTAAGCAGTTCATACCTCCACTTCTAATAGTGCTGCAAAGGTTAAAAAAAAAAAGAGCCGCCTCTGCTCACCTCAGTGTCTGGGTTAGGAGAATTCTCTTGGGGATTGTAGTCAAAAATGGCCACCATTGTTCTTACAGGGTCCTCAGAACTTGGATTTTGCTTTCCAGGTGCTTCTATACCAGAAATGAAATGTCAAACTAGCAGATCTGAATGGGAAGTTGCATTAGATAAAAAAAAAACTTATTTGTTCCTTTAAAGCAGAGTCTCTCTTAATATACAACAAAGTTCTTATCTGTTCATTGGAACCTAGTCATGAACTTATGATCTTCCGTATCCAAGAGATGATACAATCTTCTACCAAGAAAAAAAAATCCTTTTCTGACAGACATAAATTAGACGCATGTTCAAAACATTGACAAAATTTATATGAAGTGTTTTTACATCATTTATGCTGTAAATTTCAAAATACACTTCCTAATTTATTCTGGATTTTCTAGTTAAAAGGGGGGGGTCTTGGTGGTCTATAGAGGCTTGATTTTGGCTACTGAAAATCCAGTTTCTCTACTCTGGATTCTGAGACTGTGACAGTATAGATTCTATGCCTTCAAATTCTACTAAGGGTCATTTCCTAGTCAGACAGGAAATAAAAACCAAATGCTCCAGACAGGAAATGGGAATATGAAGTAGTAGCATGACTATGAGGGGGATTCGGTTTTAGTCTGCTTCAACAGAACCAACTTTTCCAAAACATAGGAAGTAATTCTGTACTTTCAGACACATTATGTAAAGATCTAGTTCTCTGGAGAATGGTGGCTAAGAGCAAAGGAAAAAGAAGATAATGACCAACAGCCAGATAAATAAACTTAGTTATGGGGTTGATGGATGCACTGTTACAAGATCTGAAGGATCAGCTTAAGGACTGATCATCACTGAGAAAATCTTGTGGTTAATGAATCGACAACAACTTGATGGCACACAATCAGTCAATCAATTATGCATTAGTCACAGCCCACGTTGACTATTGTGCCACGTTTTAAATAAGATTCAGAACAGGTTCAAAGAAAGCAGTGAGGATGATTGCAGGAACAGAAACTAAGTTTTGTTTCTCGGTATTGAATGTGTTTAACCTTGAGAAACAAATAACTCAAGGTAATCATCTAACCAAAAACTGTCACATAAAATAACAGAATGTGGTGTCTTTCATTCTAGAGATCAGGACATAGAATAATGAACAGGCACAAGAATGCAGGTTCTGATTAAATATTTTTTAAAAACTGACTTTCTAACAATAAGAACATGTTGACAGCTGAACCAATTACCCAGACAGGAAAGGGGTTCTTTTTTACTGAATACAGGTAGTCCTCGACTTACAACAGTTCATTTAGTGACCGTTCAAAGTTGCAAGGTCACTGAAAAAAGTGACTTATAATCATTTTTCACACTTATGACCACTGCAGCATCCTCATGGTCACATGACCAAAATTTGGATGCTTGGCAGCTGGTTCATATTTATGACAGTTGCAGTGTCCCCGGATCATGTGAACACCTTTTGCAGCCGCCTGATAAACAAAATCAATGGAGAAGCCAGATTCGCTTAACAACCGAGTTATTAACAACTGAATGATTCACTTAACAATTGTGGCAAGAAAAGTCATAAAATGGGGGAAAATTCACTTAACAAATGTCTCACTTTGCAACATAAATTTTGGGTCCAATTATGGTCATACAGTACGTCAAGGACTAACTATATATTCAAGACGAGGCGAAACAGCTATTTGACAGAGATGTTTTAGCTTGGATTTCTGCTCTGAGCAGGAGGATAAACTTGACAGCCTAGGTCATAAGATTCTATGAAACGTAGAAGCATCGTTCTACCATTTTACAATCACAGAGACATTTTTATGCCCTCTTAGGATATCCCTATAGCCAGTGGTGGGATTCAAATATGTGAACAACCGGTTCTCTGTGTAGATGCCACTTCCAGAAGTCCATTCTGGGCCTGGGCAACAAAAAATTAGCTACCGGTTCTGCCGAAGTGGTGCAAACTAGCTGAATCCCACCACAGGCTGTAGCCCATAATAGTGAAGAGTGAGATGAGATACCTTTCTTTTTGTAAGGCACAATTGATGCCTTATATTTTGGGAGAGCTAGCATAAATCTCCTTGCAGCAACCAATCACCTAGGAGTATCAAGATAAACCGAAGCAACACTTACCTAAATCAGGAACCTGATCTTCCACCCTGACTGCTTCTGGGGGACAAAAGATATTATGAGTGAGCTATGTTTGTTTGCCAGTGTGTCTTAAGCAAAGCAGTTGCCAAGAAGAAGAACATTTATTTTGGAAAGTGGTGGAATGATCTGGCTAAATGCAAATGCTTACACAAATCCTATGAAAACATACAGTTCCGGCCAACTTATGGATATGCAGAACTCGCATAAAAGATAATCCTGTTTAAGACAACAAGTACTTTTATTAGTCCCTTTTATGACCCTGTAATCCCTTAATTTAGGGTAGAATTGGGATGCCTAGATGGAGCTGAGTGTTTATTAGCCAGATGCTTTTCCAGATGCCATGCAGAGTTTGCAGCAGGTATTTTTTTCTTTATGCTCTAGGACAGGGGTAGGCAACCTTGGCTCTTTTATGACTCGTGGACTTCAACTCCAAGAATTCCTGAGCCAGCATGGCTGGCTCAGGAATTCTGGGAGTTGAAGTCCACGAGTCATAAAAGAGCCAAGGTTGCCTACTCCTGCCCTAGGAGAGAAACATCTGCTGGAGGTGAGCATCTTCACCACTAGGTCACCATACTGCTCATCCAATAAGTACTATCATTGAAGATTGGAAACCTTTTATGGACTTTTTGCTGAAAATGAAAAAAATGAGCACATGATTTATGGATTTACTGATTTAAAAAGGTGGAATATGAGAAAGAAAAAATTACGATGTAAAGTTAATGAGAGCAAAGAAAGGATAAGTTTGTGTCTGCCTGAAGGAAGTGATTTTTCTTTTCTTTTTTTTCTGTTTGTATTTCTTTCCATACTTTGCTTACTTTCTCACTTCACATTATTTCTTCTTTTTCTTTTCTTTAATTTTACTTTAGATTATTTCTTGTTCATCTTTTATCTCTTTGCAAATCTTTAATAAATATTATAAATAAATACAAACTATACCAAAGAAAGACAATCCTGTTGATGAGAGGATGGCTGCAAGGTATCAGCAGCTTCTATCACAAAACATGGCACTGACCTTTCTTAGATCGTCGAGGCTTTGAAGGACGATTTGATGGGTGCAGTGGAGGTGGAGAAAGTGCACCATTCCCTGCAATTAAACAAAACAAATTAAATTAACAAGCAATACAAGTCAATAACTTAGTAAATTATTCTCTACAACCCACATTCTCCTATTAGGCTTATTTCTGGATTAGTATGATGTAGACCAGTGGTTCTCAACCTTTTTAATGCCGCGACCCCCAACCGGTCGTATGTCGAGGACTAAACCGGTCGTAAATCGAGGACTAAACCGGTCATAAGTCAAGGACTACCCAACCGGTCGTAAGTCAAGGACTTTCCCTGCCCGGGAGTGCCACGCATGCGTGGTTCCGCCCCCTGCGCCGGCCGAGGCGTAGCTGGCAAGCGGCAGAGACAGAGCAGGCCGACCACCAGCTGGCCCAGCCCAAGAGAGGTAAGGCACCCGCCGGAAAAGGGGAAAAAAATGGCGGACAAAAAAAATGGCGGACAGCCTTGCTTGGCGACCCCCGTGAAATGGTCGATCGACCCCAAATGGGGTCACGACCCATAGGTTGAGAACCGCTGATGTAGACAATGGATTGGGAGATCCATCGCTATCCATGACTATTTCTCAAAAAAAATGAACCATCAAAGTGCCCAAAGCATATAAATGTTCCTGCTATCACTAAGTGCCTGAAACCTCTCCCCAGATTTTGGAATATTATATCGTTCAGCTAACTGGCAGGAGCACATGGTACAAAGCCGGTACAATGGAAGATGCTGAGCTGAAAAGCCCTACAACGTTATTCCCAAATGTAAGCAGAATCTGTTATTTTGCTGTCTGATTCCACCATGTTGTACATAGAATTTTCTTCTTCTAACAATCTAAACATTGTCCTGGCATTTTATTGTTCAGTATTTAATTCATTATGTGGGCACCTTTGAGACAGAGAAACAACAGAACTCAAACGAATTAACTATACATTCTTTAACAGGTAAGTGGACACTTATAATCCATGAATTATATGCAACCTTTGACTACTACTATAGAATAATCTACACTTTTAATCATATAGATCCGAGAGAATGTCTAGTTCCCCAAGGCCCAACTGTTCAATCATCAGACTGACATTTCTTTGAGCAAGATCCTTGCTAACCCAAGTTTTCCCTGACAAATCACAGTGAAATGGGTAAACGTGAGATATTTTATGGATAGCTTTGCATATGTATCTGAAAGGGATATGTCATAACCTCATCCATTACTTTTTCTACTGAACATAGCAAACCAGCAAGATTTCCCATTCAAAAATGTTCCAACCCTGGCCTGGCAAATTTCAAGAAGATAAATAAATTTGGACAGAGTACCTAGACTTTCCATCAGCATATCAGTGGCAATGTGGCCTTCTTCTAACAGCTGTTTTCTTGCACTGTCATTGTCCACCCGAAGCTCAGACACCATGTTGCAGGGTATGAACCCTGTTCTTCCTGCACATTCCCCTCTGTAGAAACCATCTGCATCTTTGTGGCCATAGATCTGTGAAAGGGGGAGGCAGACAATCAATCACAACAATGCCAAAAGAATATTTGCTTATGTCCATTTACTTCTTTCAACCCATTGCTAAATTTATCCCCAAGAGATTTGCAATAATGGGATATCCCAATGTTCCTCAGCCTTGGCAACTTGAAGATGTGTGGACTTCAACTCCCAGAATTCTGGAAGTTGAAGTCCATACATCTTCAAGACACCAAGGTTGAGAAACATTGGGATAAACAAAGGCACAGAATAGTTCATTCCAATTCCAATTATCCATCAATCACAAGAACAGAAATGTCAGGGTCATGATATGGAGCTCAATGTGACAACCAGGAGAAAATAAGAAATCAAAGCTAGAGGTTGTTATGAGCTGAAGATGATATGTGGGAATTTTTTATAAATCAATAAAACGTTGGGAATTTTGCATAGCCAGTATGAGGTAGTGATAAGCAGTGGACTAAGGCTTAGAAAAGGGGCATCAGGAGTAAAATTTCTACTCAGCCATGATGCTTCATGTGGTGACACTGGGAAAATCATACTAACATTTCTTAAAGGCAAGGCAAGGCAAGGCAAGGCAAGGCAAGGCAAGGCAAGGCAAGGCAAGGCAAGGCAAGGCAAGGCAAGGCAAGGCAAGGCAAGGCAAGGCAAGGGAAGATAAGATAAGATAAGATAAGATATGATAACCTTTATTGTCATTTTTTACTATGAGCACTGTGACTGAATCAAGATGTTCTGCTTTGGATACCACGAAGCTTCCTTCCAGAAGGTAACAAGGAAAACAGGTCATGTAGAGGACGTGTAGCGTCTCAGATGTGTAGAGTCTCCATGATGATATTTGTATCTTTTCCAAATATCCTCATGGAGATGAAACAACCTATGCTCTCCCCACAGCATGGGCAGGGAAAATTGTAAGACAGGCTGCCTCTGTGTTTGGTTGGATGCATTCACAATGCTCCATTTAATCAGAGATCTTACGCTGTTCCACAGAGCACGCTCCACGTAGTCCTTGGTCGCTTAACAAGTTTTCAGCATTATGATAGACTTTAAAAAAGCTACTTATCATCTATCCTCAAAGTTATGACCACCGCCACCCCATCCCCATGGTCGCATGATCACACTTTGGGTGCATGACAAGTTGATCACACCAGTTGCAGTGTCCCAAGGTCACACGATTGTGATTTGCATCATCTTTTGCCATTCCTCAGTACTAAATATGTTGCATTTGCTTAACAACCACATGATTCATTTAACCATCACATAATTTACTTAAAGAGACCATACTGACTCAGACTGTCATAAAAATGATCATAAAATTGAATCAGATCACACAGTGACCCGCTTAAAGGCTACAACAACTTACAACCAAAACTCTGGTCTCAATTGTGGTCATGAGTCAAGCACTGCCTGTAACTGCACTGGAAATATGAAATGACAGCCTCTTTTCAAATCTTCTGATTCAGCCCAGAAAGATCCAGCAATCACCACCATCATTTCCTCCTTTAATGACATCTGCTGAAAACCTTAAGAGGACAATTCTTCCAATCTCATCTGTTTTGAGAATGAAGCCACAATTGAGCTAAGTGGCCTGTGATAGGGGAAACAACAGGAAAGAAAACCATGTACACCTCAAGAGTGTTGGTGTGGGGGAGAGAGAGAGATTCAGTAGGTATCTCTCCCACCCACCCCCTGCCCTTTCTGGAGTAAAAAATAAAGGCAGATAATATGAAAAAATAAACTGAGGCTCACTTTTTCAGGTATTCTCTAGCGTTCTGTGCCTCTAAGTTTGATGAACAATCTTGGAGCGATGCAAGGCTTCTCCAGTTATTTGTAATTATTCCAATAAAATTATTTCTGAGCAGAGGACTTTGCAGCTGAACCATTGGCCACAATCATGCATTCTGCCAAGCCGTAAACTTTTTTTAAAAAATAAATCAGAGACTTCTGGATTCACCTACTATGTGAGAATTGAGCCCTGCCACTCTGTCTCTTCTTGGTGTTGCTCGTACCTTCAGAATCTGGCCCTCTTGAAATGGGAGCTCCTCTTCAGCAGCATCCCGATTAGGGGACATCGAAACAGGGTCATAGTCAAAAAGAGCCACAAACAGCCGTGCTGAGCCCTTGTCATCTGCTGATTCAAGGGAAGGACTCCTCCAAGTTCCTAACCAGGACACAAAAGCAAACCACAACTGGACTGAGCCTGTCTATCAGGAGAGAATTCCTAGCCCTGGTGTTACACCTGCGAATTCGGAAGGATGGGCTTTATACTATGATTTTAACTCCTTCACATACCTGATCTTGTAATGACCCATCCTTGGAGCCTTTGGAGCCATCCTTGTTCAACTCTTATTGAAATTGTCCCCCCCCACACACACCACACTTTAAAACAGCCCTAATGGAAACTGCAACCAGCTCACCAATAGTTCCACCGAGAGGTGCGGTCCCTTCTTGGTTTTTTCTCGCAGATCTTCTGCTTCTCTGGACAGGGGACTGGTAAGATGTTGAGTCCAACAACCCGGGACTACCTGTCACCTGAAAGAGAGCCCTTGGCAGAATCAGTCCTGTGTTTATTCACTGACATTTTGGCTACACCCTGCAGCAAAAGCACAAAATGCAAAGGGCTAGAATGCAGCATTCCTCTTCTGCAAGTGTTTTCAGAAAACTCTGATCAAAAGCAAAGCAAATTCCATAGACTCAGTTTTGCTGTTAAACTGAATCTGTCATTTTGACACCATAATAAATATTCCCCATTCATTGTGAGATCTGGTATCTGCCATGAAATTGGGAAATTCTCATTTCCTTTGAGTTTTCTATACCTTGTGGACCACTACATCTTATCAATCAAGGTTACATTGATATAAATTATTCCTAGACCAAACTGATCAGATGGCAGCCTCTTTCTGGAAGGTTTTCCAAATAAAAAAAAAAATGAGATTTAGGATTTACAATAAAGGATAGCTAAGTTTGCAGACTATCCCTAAAAATCAGTGGGGAAGACGAATACTGCATTGGATATTTTCAGCCAGTGATGTCTGATTGGTAGCCAATCCCAAAGCAAAATATGAGAAAAGCCAATAAAGAGTATCACACAAATGGGCTGTAAGTTTCAAATAAAAACGGAAGCCTCTATTTTGTAAAGTGCTCAACACGATAAGCAGAATGCAAGCAAGCACAGGAGCAAAGGGTCAAAAGCACAGTCAGAATTGTGGCAAGCTGCTTTAACAATGCCAGCTGATGAAGGAAGCATCTCACAGACCCATGTTTGCACAAGTGGGCCCTCCTTCCAAGCCTGCTCTGGCCTGACTCCCAAGACAGAGGGACTTTTCTCCCGAGTCCTGTTCCATTCTTCTGGGGCAACATTGGCCTTCTTCCTCCATCCACAATGCCCAGATGAATGGCTGGGGGATGTGCTCCAATCCGTGCTCTCTCCCTCCCAACTACTGGATCGCTTCAGTTCTCGTCGCCCACTGGATTGGACTGATCCTGACTGGCTGGAGCAATCACTCCATTCCTCCTCACAATCTGTTGGTGATCCATCAGCCCTCCCATCTGAACTCAACAGGCTCACTGGTGTGGAAGTGATGGTTAAATCCTCTTCCTCATTTGAATCATACTCAATGTCAATCTCCAAATTCTCTGGGCTGAGGCAGCGGGGGAGGCCTTGCACAGCTGTCTCCCTTTTCTCTTGGGGCATCATTCTCCTTGGAGGAACTTGATCAGGCCTTTGTCTTGCCCAGCTGCACAGCTTCAAGTCATCCTCCACCTCAAGGCTGGTGATAACATCCAAATTCTCTGTGAGGCTCTGCGCTCTGTAAAGACCACCTCCAGTGTAGTAGGAATTGCTCCGCATAGAAACACTGGGCTCTCGGATGTCTCCTTTTTGCTTCCTATGTCCCTGGGGTGGGACACGGATCCTCTCCTTACAATGACTGGATCTTCTCCTTTCCAAAAGTGGAGATCTTGATGGTTTCTTTCGATCATCCCACTGATAGGTCATATCTTCACCATCCCATCTTACAGAGCAACTGGATGTTTCATTCATACACCCCCCTCTATACTTCTGTAGAAGGGTCTTTTCAGGTAAGATTAGCTCTGAAAGATTGTGGTTTCTTTTAGACCAAGAACAGAGAGGGCCTTGCATTCTTCTGGTATGATTGGGAAGCCTACTCTGGAAGCTCTCCACGGTCTTCTTTTCCAGAGGGATGGAAATAGGTTGGTTTAGGACTGGTTCCCAGCCTTCATCATCATCATCTTCCTGTTCTTGCTCCTCCTCCTCTTCAGTCACTTCAGGAATACTAAACAGAGCCTTGCTGCAATTTTTTTGCAATGGCATTTCCAAAATCCGTTCCAAGATTTCTTCATCACTGTCAGTATCACAAAGATCCAACTGTACTCCAGACCCAGAAACCAGACCATCAAGGAAAAAGCAAAGAGAGAAAGAGGAATTAGGCATTAAAAGGTGGGTAAACAACACTTACCATCACTCCTGTAGATGGCATTAAATAAGGAGTAGACAAATTCACAAAGTGAAAAGTCAATCAGTGGCAATGAATGAAGGTAATTAAATGGAAGAGCCATGCTCAGAGGCAAAACAACCCTTCAAACATTGCTAAAGCATAGGTTTTTATTTCATGATTGTGGGCTTCCCTACTGAAAGCAAGATTCCAGTTTTGATAAACCTCCAGCGGGGTTCTTTCAGTGTTTGGATCCTACTAGAATCCATTGCCAAGACCCATGTTGCAAAGCTAAAAAAGCCATTCCTCTACATAGAAAGAAATATGGAAAATGGACACAGGCAAATAAATTGTTGAAGTTCCAGCTCTACAACTGGAACTGGAGTATCTCTTGGTGTATTATATATCACATGGCTACTTCCATCTATATTATGATTATCATGAATACTATCGTTTATATACCATTCTTCCTCCCACGGAAGGATGTAGGGTAGTTTTCCCCACCTACATAACTTCCACATATATTAGGTAATAGTCATGCTGACAGTAGCTGGTTGGGAATTATAGGAAATATAGTCCAAAGCATTTAGAGGTTGTAAGAGAAATTTTTTTAATGTTCTGATGAACTTAGCACACGCGAAAAAGACACCTGTTGTTTCCTGTTGTTTGGCTTTTTGTAGCTTTTTTCATAATGACATTTGCCTGGTCAACCTCCTTTCAAGGATCATGAAACCCAACCAGGAATTCTTCAGATGAGTGCAGTCACCCCAATGACAGTCAGTATTCTACTGCTCTGTCTCTTCTAGATGTAGGGAAAGTCCATCCAGTCAGGGTTTTCCACCATCATCAAAAGTATAAAACTAGGTCATTTTCATTTACATGTGTTTTTTTCATTTTTTCATTTTTATTTTACACGTTCAAGAAATTCTTTTTAAAAAAATTCCCCTTGTGAAAAAGTGACTAGATCAAATGTTGCTTGCAACTGATTCTGAAAAATGAAATCAGTATGACATAGGACTGGAAAGTTAAGTTGGAGCTATCACCAAGAGCAGTGGTGGCGAACCTATGGCACGGGTGCCAGAGGCGGCACTCGGAGTCCTCTCTGTGGGCACACATGCTGTTGCCCCAGCCTCGCCTCTGCCCGCAACCCCCTCCTCACCAGCAGCCCCCTGGAGGAGAGTCGCCCCCGAGCGTGGCCCACACAAAGTAGCGCAGCCAAGGACATGGCAGCCAGGCAGCGTAGACAAGACTCCGCCCTCACGCCCCAATGCGCACAGTTGATGCTGTGGGGTGTGGGCAGAGGGCGTGGCTGCCGTGGCACTGCTGGGCTGCCTGGGCAATCTGCGGTGGGCCCTGGAGGCAGTGAGTGGTTCTGTGGGCAGGCAGGATGGGGCGGGGCCAGTTTTTGGGCACTCGATCTCTAAAAGGTTCACCATCACTGACCAAGAGCATTGAAAGGGCCATAGTGATGTCTTTTTGTTTGCCTGAAAATGTCTTTTGACTGATAGCACTAAGAAGCTTTCATCGAACAGAAACTATAGGTCCGGTCATAGCAGAAATTTCAAACACAGAGGCCTGAAATGCATCTGCCTGCTCTTTAAAATCTCTATGATAAGGAGTAGACCCTAAATTTAGGATTTCTCCAATCTGCAGTAGTTGATGGAGTCCATTGAATTCCATACACATTTCTGCAAAAAAGAGAACCTGGTGAATCCTTGCTCAATGTTTCCTTCAATAATCAAGGTAATCTACTAAAGGGGTTTCTGCATGAATGGCAGTCATTTGAAGATAGCAACGAAGAGTAGGATTCGACTATAGGAACGGTACCAGGACTGCTACAAGACACAAAGATGAAAGGGCCAGTTTCCTAAAATAAGCACCACCAGAAATGTATACCTGAAGCCTTTTATAGAGGCATGGATGCTGATGTCCATTGGATTTTGTGTTCAGTCCACACTTGGATCTTCTGATGGAATTTCTTTTCCAGTAAAAGAATCTCTAAATCTAAATCATCTTGAGGACAGACCAGTCCTTCTTAGGAACCTATGTGTAGTGGATGGATGGTGAGCCAGTTTTGGCAGCACATAGTCACAATACCTAGGCCAAAAATCACCACTGTTGGAATACATGGCCCCAACTACTTTCTCTGGCAAGAGCCTAATGCCCTAGGTCAGTGGTTTTCAACCTTTTCTTCACCACGGACCCACTTTAAAAACCTTTTGGGGCCACGGACCACCAAGACTTAACTCAAGATTTAAATCATAACATTTCTTCAAGCCTTGGCTCCTTGTCTAGTTACAGGCAGACAGAAATAAGTATGATTTGTTTGCTGGAGCCAGTGCTGGAGCTTGGGAGGTTCATCTTCTGTGCTTCCAGCCTCCATAGTACTTTTCTGGCTGCTCCTCTCCAATTTCTTAGAAAACTATATATATATAAAAAGGAGGATAAACTGAGCTACTGATGACCTCTAGATAGCAGGAAAATAAATATTTTCTTTGCTGCCATTTGATGGCCCTCTAGATTATTGCGGTTAGGATCTAGTAATCCTACTCTTTGCTAGGTTGAGGAGTAACTAAGTAGGGGGAATTAATTTAAACCTGGAATAACAGCCTATTTTGGCCTAAATTTACTCTCCTTAGAGTTAGCTGACTGGTTCAAGGTTCTAGTAACCCTTTAAAACCCGAACCTTAAGTTATTAATTTGTAGAATTAATCTCCATCAGCTATTGTACTGGACATTATATCTGACAAATTTAAAAGGGGATTAAATCAAGAGTAGTATTGGCAGTAGAAAATAATTGTGAAAGCTAAATGGAACTGCTTATCTCTGAGTACAATATAGGTAATATGGTTTATAATGCTTTTGCCCTACTTGTGGATTTTCTAAAAACATCTGGTTGTAGCTATTGTGAAGAGTATACTTGATTAAGCATTCCACATTTTGGTGTCCTCCAGATATGCTGAGGCCATGATGGCTGGGATAAGTGAAAGCTGCAATCTGGGCATATCTAGAAGGCATCAGTTTGAGGAAGGCTAAAATACAGTCTGAAGGAAGGAGATTTTAGGGAACTTCATGAGTGCTTTTTGAGAACTTTGTGAAAGCTGCCTTGACTGATGAAATTTTAAAAAAGTCCATACAAATGTACAAAAGAATACATGCACTCTTTTCAGGCAGAGGTCTATAGGGCCAGGACAAAAACAAAATGTTATTGTAATCTAATTTAATTTAAAAGTATGTTATTTTAATTCAATTAATGAAATACAGTTAATAAAACTGCTCCCTGTGTTTCTTCATTTTATTCCCCCTTTTCTATATTAAATATTATCAGATTAATATTTGCAGCAATTTTTGGAGGTGCCCTGGGTTTGGGGAATATCAGGAATAAGCAAATAATTGCAAGAAAATGTTCTAAGGGGTTGAGCAAATCTGCAACTCCTCCTTAAGGGCTTCATAAAGACAACAAAAATAAGAATACCTTGTCTCCATTTTCTCTGCTGCAATATTCACTTGGATTCCGTTTCATCTCCCCTAGCCTACCAGGAACTGGCTTTTCTTCTTCCTCCTCCTTCTCGTCCTCTTCCTCCTCTTCCTCCGTAATATCAGAAAGGTCAGAACCACGATTGTGGTCAGTTAGAAGATTTAGTGGTCGGTTTCCTGGATCTGACCTTTTCTCTCCTTGCTAGAGAAATTCAAGAGGAAAGGCTTATTAGTAAAAAAAACTGAATGTTGTATAATTGGAATAACTAACAGAACCCATTCCTAAATCACCACTTTCATACTGAATATATCTCTTCAAATATGAAATTTTATTTATACCTCGGGTGATGTTAATTTTAAAACTGATCTGGATGTTTTCGGAGGTATCTGCAAGGCATGGTAAAAAAAAAAAAAAAGCCAAGATGGTAGCCATAATAGCACACAGAGTTTTGACCGCATTTTGACTTGTTTTCAGCATGGCCTCTGGGTATCCTTTGATGTTTTGGAATGTATTATTTAAGGCAATTTTATTTTGTCTTTTAGCCAAAAGTTTCCCCAGAAGTCAGAAAAAGGCACATCTTAAATCCTGGCTGATTTGGTTTTTAGCAGGCATCAGACAGGAAATATTACAAACTGTTAATATAAACAATAATTATGTCTGCACATTCACTCGCTTGCATGAAGACCAAAGGGCTTTGCGGTTTGTGTGAAGTTATGGATCATTAGGTTTTCTAAACCAAATAGGCCTTTGATCAATGAATACAGACCTCTCTTCTGATCCTGGGCACCAGCTGAGAGGAGTCGTCTCTGGAGCCTTCTTTCAACAGCTTCATCCTCCCTGAAGACTCAACTAAAGATTCTGGAGTTTGTCCTTCATTTTGGCCCATCTCCCTAGTGCCGTCTTCTTCTTGCATGGAAGGTCTGTCCGTGGTTAGTATCTTTGGTTCCAGGGAGCTCTGATTGTTGTCTGGCTCTCTTTCTGATGGGGCATTTGTCCCCTGTTCTGCAGAGCAGCTTTCACAGGTCTCTAAGCTACTAGCACTGTTGTCTGAAACGTGTGGCTCCGGTTTTGTCACGGTGAGCAGCAATTCCTGGGAGTACATTGTCGCAGCAGAAAAGAAGAGAGATATTATATATTAAATGTGAAATAAGCAGTTATGTTCTTTTTCTAATTAGGAAGTGGAGAGAAGGGGAGAGGGGGAGAGGGAGATTCCTATAAAGTTATAAGAAAATATCTAGGGGGTTGGTAAAAATTGATACTACACCATTGCTTGGTTATTAGAGGAAAACACAGTATGAATGAAAATGGAAACGCAATTGTATCTAAAAATCCCCTAAGATTCATACTCACAGACTTTTGTGTGTCATTTGCTTAATTGTAATTTTGCTGAAGAAGCTAAACTGATTACTGTTTAGATTGTGGATTATGGATTGTGTCTTAAATATGTATTGGTGGAACAAGATACATAGCTTTATTGCTCTGTTCAATACAAAACATGCAAGAACTGTTATATAGGCAAAGGGTGCGGAAACATTTTTTAAAAAATCTTGACAAATGAAGTAATATTTAGAGGCAGTTTAGGCAGACACCTACCTGGTTCACTGGAATATAAGAAATGGAGGAGATACAGCCCAATCAAATTTGCAAGATTTCATTATTATAGCTGATCTTAATACAAGTAGTTTGAGTCATCCTATGGATCTAGTTTCCTGGTCTGGTCTGGTCTATCTAGTGGGGCTGACAATTGGTTAGTTGAAAAAAGTTGGATTCACACATGACTCTAAACTATGTTCGTGTTTATTATTATTTATTTAAACGTATTGGCCACCCAACTCCAACAGACAGGGTGGCATACAAAACTAGGGAAAAAAACATAAAAACAGCTAAAAAAATAATCCCTTGCCTTGTGAAATCAGATACTGACTTCTAAATCATGTTTTGCTGATTTGTAAATTATGGTTTACATGGGTTAAGACAAATCATGATGAAACTGTGGCTTAGTGCAATATATGAACTGAGCTAATGACTGCCCCAAGATTCCACGTCAACTTCATGGTTAAAAAAAAAAATCAAACTCAGCTCTCCCCTTTCAAACTCCAATGCTTTATATCCATCACTGGTAGTACAGTAGCTATTGTGGCATACCATTGCCAGAAAGAGTGTTCATGGATTCCTCCCCGTTCCCCAACCTCTACCTATCTATCAGGAAGGAAGGAATTTCACAGTTACCTGGTTGTCTTCTCCAGATTCCTCCTGAGTAGCCTTCCTGAGCACAGCCAGATCTTCCTTCAGCACACTGCCTGCAGGGGGCAGAAGATAATTCTCTTCTTCTCTTGGAAGAGTTCCGAGTTCTGGTGACACAGCCTGCACTGTTGGTGTCAAGGGAGCCTTGACGTTTGAGGATGTCTCTGAATGCACATGATCCCCAGATTTTTCACTGGTAATAGTGGGCTGCAAGGTGAGTTTGGCAACTGAGTTCTTAGTGGCAGAAGACAGTTCTTTCCCTGGAACCTGAGAAGTTCGTGTGACAAGAAGAGCCTGTCCTTCCCCACCCAGAAGCTGGGAGGGGTGACAGTGCAATTGAGATGCAGAAGAGCGATCTACTTCTTCCAACAATGCGAAGGGGATCTGAGCTGGCACAGAATCCACTGATTCTCCATAAAGAGACACAGTTCTTACAGTCACTTCCTGACAGAGCTGGAGGATCTGCAGCTGGGAAATCTCGATCAGGACACTACCAGCTGTTGGGGAAGTAACTTCCATCACCTGAAATAAGAGTAATTAACTTGAATAAGTAGGAAGATAGATAAAGGCTGGGGTACCTTCTGCAAAAAAAAGGAGGGTAGGATTGTTTATTCTCTAAGTAGAAAAATGGGAAACGGTAGAATAGCAACATATAAATGGGTATATGCAATGAAAAGAAGGATGATTTATAAGGACAGAAGTTAGGAGAGATAAAGTCTGTGGTATTGGTATAAACTAAATTTAAAGTTTTTTTTTAATTTCCTGCCTTTAATTATTTCTGTTCACAACTTCTCTATGTGTTTTGCACTTTACATAATTTATCTTACCCCAAAAAGCTATAATACAAAGTTCTTTAAGCCACATAGTGAGCCTTTTAATAAAGCATTAGTATATAAGACAAACCATCAGAGCTGTCTACCCTGTGTGCTAAAAAAAATGTACAAGGACTACAGATAGTCCTTGACTTACAACCATTCATTTAGTGACCATTTGAGGTTATGACTCTGCTGAAAAAAGTGACTTACAACCAGTCCTTACACAACTGTTGCCAGCATCCCCACAGTCACAACTGCAATACAGGCATGGATACTAGCATGTATTATGATGGTTGCAGGATCCCAGCTCTATTCTGATTGACTGATTGATTCTGATTGGCTGATTTATTGATCATCATTTGTGACCTTCCCAGACAGTTTATGACAAAATCAACTGGGGCAGCCGGATTCACTTAACAACTGTGTGATTCTCTTAATGACAGTCATGGTCATGTGATGACTCACTTAACAACTGCCTTGCTTAGCAATGGAAGTTTTGGTTCCAATTGTGGTTGTTAAGTTAAGGAGTACCTATATTCAAAATAAAATCTAATAGATAAAGAATGATAGATTGAAGTGTAAGGTGGGACGATAAATGTTTCAAATCTTACAACATAAAAAGAATATGCCTGCCACTATTAGATTCTATTCCTCCATGTTCAGTGTTGATGTCTTATCATGGGTTGAAATGATAATGTCCTAATTTTCTTCCAGCCACGCCCAAAACAACTTGGTACCTTTTGTCCATCAGCATACACTGCATAGCCAGTGACACGCACTCCGTTGGATGATCCTTCAGCATCAATGGTGACTGGCAACCAGCTGATGACCAGAATACCAGATGTGGGGCCAGGATCCACTCGAACATCCAGCGGAGCATCTGGAGACCCTGAAGAAAGAGTAATTGGCTATTTCTTCTGCAGAAACAGAAGAATGGTAAAATCGATTTGGCCCAAAAAAATGATAGGAAGCTTGACCTAAGGTCCCTAAGACTGAAGGACTAAGGAAAAAAATACTTCTCAGAGAGCCCAAAGGAGTAACAGATTAACAGAATAACAGAATAACAGAATTTAAGGGACCTTGGAAGTCCTCTAGTCCAATCCCCTGCTCAAGCAGAGGTCCAAACAAAAAACAATGTCACAGAGAGAAAAAAACCGAAAGACTCCAGATGAAACCAGCATGGTTGTACAAAGAGCTCTCTGAAAAACCAAGCAACAAAAAGGACAAATGTAAAAAAAATGGAAAGAGGGACATAATCAGCAAGAGAACCAAGAGAGCAGAAAACCAGCAAATAGCCCAAATCTATAAGGACTGAGTCAGGAAGGCTAAGGCTCAAAATGAACTAAGGATTGTAACAAATGGCCAATGTAAAAAAAAAAAGTTTGTTCCAATAAGAAAGGAACAAGAAGAAAGTCAAGAAACTGGTCAATCCACTAATGGAAGAAGATGGTAAGAAAGTGATAAGCGGCAGGGAGAAAGCAGAACTGCTTAATCCTTCTTTGCATCTGTCTTCATGCAAAAGGAAAAAATAGTCCAACCTACCAAAAGCGATACCATGGGAGACAAAGTAGGAATGCAGATCAAAATAGGCAAGAAACGGATAAGAGAACATCTATCCAATCTAGACGACTTCAAATGGCCAGAACCAGATGGATTACATCCCAGGGTTCTGAAGGAGAGCTGGCAGATGTGATCTCAGAACCACTGAACAGTGATAATACCACTTTATACTGCATTAGTGAGGCCACACTTGGAATACTATGTCCAATTCTCCAGAATCTCTAAAAGCTTTACTTACCTGCTGAAGATGTAGTGAACTGGATCTCTGTGGACAAGACCTGCTCTTCCACCTCTGGGAATGGTTTCCAGAAAGTCTGTTGAGGCTGGACTTCAACTGTGGCAATGTAGGAAGTGTTTGGGTTCAGGTTGCGAAAAGTGTACCAATATATTCCAGCCTTCACTATATCACATGCTCCCCCATTGAGGTATATGGTATGTGGGAAATTGCTGTTGCTTGACATCCAGGAGAGCTCCACGGAAGTGGCCTTGACACTCCGCACTTGGAGCTGACTTGGAGCTAAGACAAAACCACACCCCACCAGGAAGGTGCACTGCAGTCTGTCTGAGCTCCCTTTCTCTGAAACACTTTGTATGGAGACACGATAGGCTTTTGTTTTCAAGTCCAGTTTGTCAATCATGGCCTTCGTCTGGGAACTGGCCTTCACATTTTCCCGGAGTTCAGTGTCCACATAGACATTGTAGCTCTGGACATCCAAGCAGCTTCCACTAGGCACCAGTGGTGGATCCCATGTCACCAAGAGGCTAGAGGCAAACTGTTTGATTAGAGTCACCTTTCTGGGATAAGGCACAACAATGGAAATATCTCCTTCTCCTTGGTCCCCTTCTAGCCTAGAGGGAGCTGTGCTGGCATTGAGCTCCTCCGATGAATAATCACTTCTCTCTCCGCTGCTGACGCTTATGCTGAGAAAACTCCGCTCAAGAGGGGAGCTTTGGGAGAGATCATGGAGTTCCTGAGGCAAGAAAGTAACCAGGTCATCATCTGCAAGCCGCTCCACAAAGTTGGAAGGGACAAGGCCTCTTCGGCCATCCATCAGCTCCCCTGAAGATGAAGTTAACAACATGAGAGATCAGAAGACCTGTGGCCTTAGATAAAATCACTCTAACTTCCCAGGGTCCTGTTTCTAACCCAGACCACTTAAAATATATTTCCAAAACATTTCTCCTGATTTGGATAAAAACCTATGTCTCCCCTCTGCAAGATATTGTTTATGATTGGAAAAACAGGAAGACTGGATCTTTAACCAGACTTTAAGTTCTTATGTTTCTGGCTGCCCAAGAATAGCTGCAAATGGCAGCCCAGCATATAGAGATATTAAGAATATATGATTGGTAAATACCATTGGGCTGAGAGTGACAGGCCCAAAGTTATCCCATGGCTTCCATGACTGTAGTTGGACTACAATTTCTCCCAGGTCTTTTCTTAGTAGTAATAATATTAACAATACTTTATTTATTAAAGTCGCCCCCTCCCATAGACAAGACTATTTTGATGAGTTGTTATATACTGTGCCTCTTTTACAACTCCATTTTTTCATGCATCTTACAGCATACCTTCAAAAAAGCCATCTTCATCCATTTCTCCATAAACATAAATATACTCGCCAGCCGTAAGTGGTAGTTCAGCCTCAGGATTCTCATTGGGGCCATCAAAAGGATTGTAACTGAAATGAATGTAAGGAGAACATTTTGAAGTCTAACAGGCCAAAAAGGAAATTGGCCACCATCTGAATTGGCTTCTTAAATGAGGATGGCAGGGAAACTGTCTGCAAAGGTATACTAGCAAAGGCAAAGAGGACATGCAAAATTCAATACCAAAGATGAAGAGTCTTTTCCACATGATCCTATAGTGTTGCTTTGTATTTTCTATGTTCCTGTTTTTGCTTTGGATTTTCCATTCTATGCAGTCTCTCTTGTAATTGTCTATGAAGATTCTCAATCATCTAGGACCGTCATGGTTGTCCCAAAGGTGCTTTTTCAAAAGGCAACTGGGCTTTCTTTGTTTTTGCTTGAAGAACTGAATAAGAACTGAAGAACGTTTTGCTTCTTGGATGAGAAGCAAAACGTCTTCAAGCAAAAACAAAGAAGGTCCAGTTGGGTCTCTCTTGTAATGTTCATTTTAAATTAAGGGACTATTTAACCTTAACTTCAAAAATGAGAGTTTGTGCAGATTGCTTTATAGTTCCATTGCAACTTATTTGTATTTTTTTCTCCTTTCACAATTTTCTCCTTTTTTTTCTCCTTTCACAATTATTTCTGTACAGCTATGTACTAAAAAATGCTGCACCTAAATTAAAAAACCAGACTTGGTGGACTTACATCTATGGCTGCCTAAGATTATTTTTGTGCAGGATTTAATAATGGAAGTATATGTGTTTGTGCACTGATAAAAAGGTTACATGTTAGGAATCTAGCCTGCTTTTTCGTGCTATGTTACTGATGAGAATTTTGATGCTGCAAAAGAGGAGAAAAGAACACTAAGTGATGAAACTGAAATATAAGACAAACTGTGTATGGAAAGTTTTGCATAAAATGTGAAAATGAACATGGGGACAAAAGGAGAATTCCAAACACACTAGCTACACTTCAGAAAGAAGATCAGATTTCCAAAAAGTTGACCACCTTATGATTGCCAGATTAATACCTAACCCAAATTCCTACAAATATCTTGTGAGTTAGAGAGCAGCAGGTATGAAAATTTCTTCTGAAGCATTTTCTGGTCTGTCATCCCTGTTTATTATTCACAGAGTGGCCACAGTGGTTCAGCTCAAAACAAGACAAAAAAAAAGAGATCTAAGTGAAGAATGAAAAAGAGCAGCTATTCTCTGCTGCATGAGAATAGATCTTATCTGCTAATCTCCTACATATTTCAGTTTCTACAACCCAGGCTGAAGTCTGCCAATAAGTATCTGCAGATCAAATATCCCAGCTGTCATTAGAAGGTAAACTGAATGATATTTTGAACTGAATGGACGACATTCTCTAAATCATTGACCAATATGATCTGGATGACATTCATTCCTGCTTTGAAATAAACCTGGTGAATAGGAAAACCTTGAGAAAAACCATGCATGCATATCCCTTCTCCCAGGCTAACCTCTTTAAGGGTAAAACATTACACATAAAGCAGATAAAAAGAAATAATAAATAAGAGGTTAAAGAGAGGAGATAAGAGAAAAGGAAAGGAAGCCTAGGTAACTACACCTATATTATAACATTCACATCACATCCCTATACTGTTCTATTTTGCAAACCATTCTTGTCTCCATTATTTCCATACATTGCTTTTTTTTCTTGTAAACCTATCCATCTTTCTGTTTTTGAGGATTTCATCAATTCCATCAGCTCTTACATCATCCCCATTCTTCTCTTTCTTCATATATTTATTTTGCAATTCACTCTTCATTCTCTTGATAAGACTAAGCCACCTCAATATACAGTATAACATCATTTCATATTAGATGCTCATTTTTGTAGTTGGTCCAAGCATGACCCTGTACATGTTTTGTCACACACAGTTCTTAATTAACACATTAGACATTCTATCAAGATGCACAAATTCATCTAGTTAATCTTATATTTCTCTTTCCATACATAACTTGTTCATTGCCTTCCTTACCAAACACAACTCCATTAGTCTCTAGATACAATAATTCTCCCGTTACATCATATAAAATCTAATATTTGTTACAAATCATTTGTATTCTTAATATTTAATGTCACAGTTGGATCCTTTGTACAACCCTACCTATATCGAGCCAAGAAGACCTGAAGTTTTACTGGATCATGGTTCTCCTGCTCAGGTACCAATGAGATGCTGTCAGTGTCCAATTCTTCCATTTCACTGGCTGTATCCACCTAAGGGCATGTAGAAAATGATGAAATGGCTGTATTTGCAGAAGATGCTTAATTAAGGCAACTAAAGGTTTAACAGCAAACTTCATTTTAACCTTGAACTATTTGTTTTAATGATTCAGCATGCTGTAAAAACCCAGTTGGTTATTTTACAGCTCAGTATATTATGCAAACCTAGAATATAGTCTAATTCAGGAACCAAATTTAGCACATTCCAATTCAGTTCACTTCAAGATATTGCTTATGACCTTTAAAGCCCTACATAGCGTGGGGCCTGGTTTCCTACCAAACTATCTTTATCCCTTTATATCAGCCCGTCCCACTCAATCAGGCAGGGGAGGTATATTGCAGACCCATCAGTTAGAGAATTCTGACTGGCAGCATCCAGGAAAAGAGCTTTCTCTGTCATTGCCTCCGCCCTGTGGAACACTTTCCCCTACAGAGGTGAGATGGGCCCCCACTCTCCTGGCCTTCTGGAAAAGCGTGAAAACACAGCTTTGCAACTTTACTTGAGATGCACAGAGAACCATGCAGCCATGGGGCTGGTTAGTGGCCTAAATGCCCTCACCCCACCTTTTAATTATTTTTAATAGCAATAGCAATACCACTTCATAGTGCTTTACAGCAGGGGTTCCCAACCCCTGGTCCATGGACTGGCACCGGTCCGTGGCATCCCAGCAACTGGTCCACGCAAACGAACAAAGCCCCACACTCAGGATGCAGGCAGCATGCAAAGCTATGCCTCATTCAGTCCACAGAAAAACCTTTATCTACGCAACCGGTCCCAGGTGCCAAAAAGGTTGGTGGGGCATTGCTTTACAGCCCTCTCTAAGCGGTTTACAAAGTCAGCATATTGCCCAGTAATCTGGGTCCTCATTTTACCGACCTCGGAAGAATGGACTTGGACCTGTGAGAATCAAACTGCTGGCAGTCAGCAGATTTAGCCTGCAATACTGCATTCTAACCATGCACCACCACCAATTTAATATTCCTTGCCTCATTTACATTTAAATTTATTATTAAATTTTATATACTGTTTTTATGCTTTTAATATTTTTTAATATTTTATTTGCACACTGCCCAGAATCCCTTTGTGAGGGAGATGGACGGTTCTTAAATATGATAGACAGATAGATAGATGATAGATAGATAGATAGATAGATAGATAGATAGATAGATAGATAGATAGATAGATAGATAGATAGATAGATAGATAGATAGATAGATAGATAGATCCCTTGAGATTCCCTATGCTGCCCTCCCCCCTCTGCAGGGAGGCTGGACACATTTGAGTGGTCCACCAGCAACTGATGGACCCTAATGGGTTCTAGAAGGAAATGGAAGATATCCTGGGGGCTTTGCTGCATGGTGTTGCTGAAGCTCTGGTTCCATTCTGGAACCAAAAGGGTAGCCGAGACTTGATAGAATTGCATGTCTCTTGACCCATCGAACCAAAATAGGTTAACATCTGGCCATTGGCCTAATTGTATGCAATCTTCTACCTCGGGGGTCTTCAAATTTGGCCCTTTTATGATTTGTGGACTTCAACTCCCAGAATTGTTAGGCCAGGCACGCTGGCTGAGGAATTTGGGAGTTGAAGTCTACAATCATAAAAGGGCCAAGTTTGAAGACCACTGCTCTACCTCATTTCCAGAAACACCCTTATCTCTTTTCCTAAATCAGGCTAATTTCATTTCTGATATTTTTCCACCAGTGAGCAAAATCTTTCTTATTCAAACAGCTCTTTTCTGGAGATTTGCTGCTGAGTTGGATGATACTTTTAAAAAAAAAAATTAATTGTGTTTCAATTAGACTGTAAATTCTTAAACTTGCTTTTTAATTAGACTTTTTTTAAAAAAAATATTCGATTCAGGTGCTGCCCAACTCCAAATCAACTCTAGGTGACACACAACAATCTTTGTTATTATTGACAAAGATACTACTTATTGTTGGAAAGGTAGCCTGTGTAAATGGAGTAAATAAATAATAAATAGATACATTATAATAAATTAATTGATCCATCCCCTGCCATATTATCTCCAGTTTAATGCAACTCTCATAATATTCCAGTTGGACCCTTATTGTTTATTTGTTTAGTCACTGCACCCTTAATTATTTTCCCTTTCTAGAGAAACAAGCACTTGGTTAATAATGTTACTAGCTGATTTTGGTGCAAGTTGAGTCCCCAGTGATCATTGTGATCAGAGCTTGCAACTCTGCTGTTTCCATGGACGGGGGAATTTCTGTTTCCTAGCAGATGTTTTCTCTAAAATAGATGAGCCACGGGGGAGGAGCAGGGAGAGGTACAATTAAGCACTGGGGCTTTGCATGTCTTGCAAAAGAGGAGGAACTTAGAGGTAGTCCTTACTTAACAACTGGTCACTTAGTGACTGTTCGACCTTATGACAAAACCCTCACCAGCACCACCCCAAAAGGTATTGGTGACCTGGTTCTGGAGTTCTGATGGCAGTGTGACCCCTTGTGGTTACATAACCACATTTCAGGCACTTGGCAATTGGTTCACCTTTACAACAGGTTGCAGCATCCTGGTGTGACACAGCCTGATTTATGATATTTTCAGCAAAAAATGCCAATAGTAATGGATTGACTTGCTTAATGACCATGGCATTGACAACCACTGCAAAAAAGGTCATAAAATCAGCTCAGTCACATGGGTGCCTCAACTTACAATCGTCATGATTTACCACAGACATATCGGGCTTCAGTAAGTTCATAAGTTGAGGCCTACATATATTTGTTTAGACCAGTATTTCTCAATCCTGGGCACTTCAAGATGTGTGAACCTCAATTCTCAGAATTCTAGGAGTTCAAGTCCACTCATCTTAAAATGGCCAAGATGAGAGACACAGATCTAGTCACTATCTCTTTGAGTAAAAGTGCAAAAGGACAAACCACTGACAATGGGGAAAATACTTCCAAATGTTTGGCATTTTTTTATGTCAATTCATCCCCTTCAGAAGAGAAGAAAAAATTTTCCCTTTAACCTGCTCAGAAGGAAACAGAAAGTTAGAGCTTGTTGTTAATTATTTTTGGCTAGGTTTACTCTTATTCACTTACAGTATCTGGGCTTATTTACTGGGATATAGGATATAGGTTTGCAAAATGGTCAAAACAGCACAGATCACTCTCATATGTGCTTTGTATTGTGAAAGGGTTGAAAGATGGCCCAACCATCTCTATGTTCAGAAATCTAAAGCTGTCAATCTCTTCATATATCCATTACTGACCTCAGGAGTGGGGCAAGATTTGGGACTGTTGTGCATGGACTCAGATCTGGAAGAGCTGGACTGGGCTTCCAACTTCTTGATTGCTTTTTTTGAGGCAACTGGAGGACTGCTCGTATCTGGACTTCGGGCCACAGGAGACACCACAGGATCCGTGAACCGAACTGCCACTGGGGAGAACCTTTCCACCTCTTCATTTTGAACTTTTCTACTGCTCCGTGGAGATACAGGGACAATTTCTGGATCTGAAACCAAACATTGTATATCACACTAGATGGGGAGGACAAACAAAACCATAGAGGTCACACAACATTCAGGTTTAATTACAGAAAGGAACCACAAACCTGACACACGACACCAACTTTCCCTTTTTGAAACATAAAATCTGAACCACTTTTCTTTCTCCCCCCCCCCCCCAACACACAGACAACCTAAAAGAAAGAAGCAATTTTAGTCTTTTTCTCAGAAAATTTTAAATCTACTGCATGGATTTAAATCTACTGCATAGACACAGAGGATGAATGTTTTGAAAAACTGTAGACTCTCCAATTTACCTAGACCATCCTTTATAAACAATCCAAGGGCCTCATGGCTACTAAAATTTTGGTTAAGAAAAGCAGAAGTCAAATTCATGACCTTTAAAATACTGCAGTGCTTAAGTGAGAAATTACCAGCATGGGGTAAACAGAGAAAACTTTCAGGATGGAACAAGAAACAAATAAAGCTATTTAAAGCTCCTCTTGAGTCCATATGAAATGCCTTTAGCAAAGATCTCCTGTTCCATGTCTGAATGAGTCACAGTTTTGGGTGTTTTTCCTTCCAAGCAGCTTCCACTGGGTGGAGATGTTCCAATGCTGGAGAGGGAACTAATCACACCCACTGCCAGGACGAAGCAACGTTAGGCACACCGCCAATGACCTGGGTTGTCCCTTTTCCCAATCAGTCTCCATCAGGCTGAGAAAAACAGCCTTAACCAAAC